>NC_041406.2:134003080-134175580 GCF_900747795.2 Erpetoichthys calabaricus
GAAGGCTAAAAGACAGCTGAAAAGAAATATTGCAGAAAGAGTGAGCAATGACCATGGAGATTCTTTCAGTATTTTAGCAGTAAAAGAATAGTGAAGGAGGAGGTGAAGAGTACTAGGTAAAGGTGAGCTAGAAAACAGGCAATAAAATAACAAATGCTTTGAACTTGCATTTTATTAAGTTTGTATGTTCGCTAACCTCCCAAAAATAGCAAGAACTACTAAGAAGTTGCTTAGTGATTTGGAAATTATAGGTAGAAAAGCACTGCTTGGATTAAATAGGCTGAAATCTAACAAATCACAAGGACCAGAATATAAAGAGGTTTGTGAGTACATATACTGTATACTGTAAACCCTTGCTCAATGGGGAAAATTCCTAAAGACTGGAGGCTACCAGACATTATCATATTGTATAAAAAGAGTGATCAGGCTAAGCCAGTAGGCCACTAGTCTTTTTAGCATGCATTACAGATAAATTAATGGAAGCAATTATTATGGAAAAGACTAAGTAGCACTTCTTGAACAGGAGTATTAGCAAATACTTAACATGGGTTCAGATGAGGAATGTTGCATTTCACTAATAATGCTGGAATTCTAAAGCCTACAATCAGAGAGGTGCAAAAGGTAATATTTATGTTGATTTTTCAGAAGGCTTTTGATAAGGTGCCACATAAAAGGCTAGTGATCAAACTAAAAGAAATTGAAATTCAGGACTGTAGATTGGTACAAAATTGGTTCAGACACAGGAAGCAAAAGATAATGATAAGAGGAACTTTTCAGAATTAGCTGATCTTAAAAGTGGTGTCCTTCAGAGATCATTGCTGAGGATGATACCCTTTTAGTAAAAACAAAAAATCTGGGCAAGAATATAATCAATATGTTGATTAAGTTTGCAGATGATACCAAACCAGTCAGAAGTGCAGATAATGTAGAATCATCTAAATTGTTACAGAGGAATTTGGGTAATGTCATTGAAAAACATCCAAACATTTTCCTCCATCTTCAAAGAAGGCACTCACAGAGCCCAGATGATAATACCAAACATTTCCTTATCTGCACAGAGTTATGCACAAAAGTCTCAATCCATGAAGTGAGCAATTAAACAATTCATCAGTTTTATTCTTTTTTTCTGATTACATCTCCTCATCTAATACATCAAGTCATCTAACTCCTAATATGCCAAACTTTATTACCCCCATCCAATCCGCTAACACTACCATTAATTTCTGACTATTGTTAATTCTCCCATTATTCTGAGCACTGCTTTGTTAAGAGGGGTATTTTGCAGATTGTCCTATTGACCTTAGCAGCAGTTCCTAGGAAGGGTGTATGGGCTTTCTGATCAGTTTATTCCTGCTTTCTGGATGGGTGATCATTACTCATTTACCTCATTCTAACCTTGGAAAATAACGTTGGTAGTTTCTGTAAGACGGGGAAGAGACCTCTCCTAAATTTTTATTAAGAAGAAAAGAGAACCTTTTTAAATTGAGGGAAAATATACCAATAACAATTTGTTAAGGATCTGTCTTTTTGTGAAGCTGCCTTTACACAGCCTCTCCGCTGTTTTATAAACGAACTCCATATAAGGCTGTCCTTTCTCCTTGCTTAGCGGTTCTGTATTCTTTTATTGTTCGTTTATTACGATTGTAATAGTTATTGTGTAGCTATTTGAGACTCACTTTTCTGTTCAGGTACCCATTTCCTTTATGTAGTCCGCGGATTCTCCGCTATTTTTTGTTCATTTATTACGATTATAGTTATTTATTGATTCCCTTCTTTAGCTGACTGCCTGCTCATATAAGACACTCTGCTGTTTTTTTGTGAAGCAGCCTTTACACAGCTTTTCCGCTGTTTTATAAACGAATGCCATATAAGGTCTTCCTTTTTCCTTGCTTCACTAAGGAAGCAGCCTTTTTATTTAATCCACGGGTTCTCCACTGTTTTTTTGTTCGTTTATTACGATTGTTATAGTTCTGTTTGTATACCACGTTGTCAGTTCAGCACTCCGGTTGTAATATGACCAAGCCATGCAAGCTTACTGTTGAGAATGCAACGTATAGTTGTACAGGAGAAAAGCAATCTTGCCTCAAAGTTCAGTCAGTTCACATGAGCCGCTCTCTTGTGTGATGTTGCGATGTCCACGGCTTAATTTAATGTTAGCTAAGACCCGCTACAGCAATTTTAACTCCGTTACAAAGTGATCCAAAGTCTCGTTTATACCTCGTGTCTTCTCATTAAACTTGTATGTCGCGAATATGGTATTGCAAACGGCAGCGGGAGTGTTTCTATAAACTTAATTTAAATTTACGGTTTACACCGTGCTTTGTTTCCGCAGTAGCTGCATTTATGAATATGCTTGTATGGGTCACTCGCTCGCTTCTTATTGTTTCGCTGCCTTCTCAATTGTGTAATGAATGTTTTCTTCAGCGCTCTTTGGGGCTCTTCCTTGTTTTGTACGTACTGCGTTCACAGTCAGTTCACGTGATTACGTGGGAGGCGTGATGACGCGATACGCAACTCCGCCTCCCACGGCCATCGAGCTGCAGTCTATTACAGTATATAGACAAAAAAGAGGTTCCAGTTATGACCATTACGCGTAGAATTTCGAAATGAAACCTGCCTAACTTTTGTAAGTAAGCTGTAAGGAATGAGCCTGCCAAATTGCAGCCTTCCACCTACACGGGAAGTTGGACAATTAGTGATGAGTGAGTCAGTCAGTCAGTCAATCAGTGAGTGAGTGAGTGAGTGAGTGAGTGAGTCAGTGAGAGCTTTGCCTTTTATTAGTATAGATTTATATAATGCAGTAGTCAGGCCTCATCTGAGGTACTGTGTTCAGTTTTGCTCTTTTTTGCCTTGCATCTCCTGTCATCCTACATTTACACAGATCGTTGTAGACATGGAACACAAATGAAATGTATGTATTCCATATAACAACATACCCAATAAATTCCAGAGAACTACTCCCATAGAGGGCGGCACGGTGGCGCAGTGGTAGCGCTGCTGCCTCGCAGTTAGGAGACCCGGGTTCGCTTCCCGGGTCCACCCTGCGTGGAGTTTGCATGTTCTCCCCGTGTCTGCGTGGGTTTCCTCCGGGCGCTCCGGTTTCCTCCCACAGTCCAAAGACATGCAGGTTAGGTGGATTGGTGATTCTAAATTGGCCCTAGTGTGTGCTTGGTGTGTGGGTGTGTTTGTGTGTGTCCTGCGGTGGGTTGGCACCCTGCCCGGGATTGGTTCCCTGCCTTGTGCCCTGTGTTGGCTGGGATTGGCTCCAGCAGACCCCCGTGACCCTGTGTTCGGATTCAGCGGGTTGGAAAATGGATGGATGGATACTCCCATAGACTTCAGCTCTCAGAATTTTGCATCTGACTTGACTTCAGTTGCCTCGGTGAGGAATGAGATAGCAGGCTGCTTGTGCTGATTGACACATTTGCAAAGCAAAGACACTGCTGACAAGGTGCAAGGGAATTTAAGGTGGCCTGGCATTACAAATATTTTCATAGGATTCAGGGATTCTAATTTTAAGGGCAGATTCCGCATAAATGTTAGATGTTAGAAAGTCTTTTTTCATGCAAATAACCAAACATTTGAATAAATTACCAAATAGTGTGCTGGAAAATAGGACTTTAGGGATCTTCAAATTGTGACTTGATGTTATTTTGGACAATCTAGGTGAATAGAATGGACAAGCTTGTTGGGCTGAATGACCTATTCTCATCACAATTTTTCTGATGTTCTGATGTGAACGTTTTTTGTGTTTTTCTGTATTATATCTTTACAGCAAAAATGCAAAATAAATTTTGGTTGTTAAAAATAAAACCTGTAACGATATGCAATTTATTTAATTGTGCTTTTCAAGACATTCAGGGACACATTACAAGATAAAACCGTAAAATAACATAATTATAAATGGTAGCCATACTGTAGCTAAATATTCAATGAAAACAACAATATTCAATTTACTTCATGAATATTTTAGGAAAGACAGCTTTTAACACTGACACACAGTACCATGTAATGTAATTTATTTTAAATCATAAAGTTTAAAATGTTGTTGATTAGATCCTGACAGGTTTTTAAACAGTTCTGAACAGATCCTTTAGAGAATTTGATTTTTTTCCAATTTCAAATAGTATATAACATACGTTACCTAAAAGAAGATGTGGCCTATGATTCTTCCAGTTGAGCAAGGTAAGTGTACTTGCTAGTAGTGAGGTAAAGGCAATTAGAGTTTGTTTGTCCTTCTCCACTTTAAGCCCATCTGGTAGTACACCAAACATCGCTGTTAATGGATTAGGAGTGCTTGTGACACCAAGGCTGTCTGATAGGCATTTAAAGATTTTGGTCCAGAATGATGTTAATTTGGTGCACACTCAATATATATGGCCCATTGAGGCTGAAGGTCGATTGCAACATCCACAGGTTGGATCTTGCCCTGAAATCATTTTGGATAACTAGTTAGTTGAATAACTGTATACTTTGCTCATATGGAGCTAGAGTGAATTCTGTGCGTGGTTACCTTCCACTAATTTTCTGAAATTGTTGAGTAAGAGAGTCCTTTTCTCACTGTACTCTGGGATGTTTGGATGTTTGAAAGGAAGGCACTTCAGATTCTTTACATATATTATATAAATGCTGTCTAAGTCTTCAACACTGATCAGTATTTCTTCTGGAACAGAAATAGGTGGGAGGTGAGGAAACTTAGGCAGGTTACGTTTAGCAAAGTTTAAAATTTGAATATATTGGAAAAATTGTGTTGATTTCTAAGCTAAACTTAGAGTGTAACTGTTCCTATGATTCAAAGACATTATATGTATATATGTCTCTAAGTGATTTAATCCTGTACGTTTTACAATCATTAAAACCGTGTAAGTTTAAGAAGGTGGAAATAGGTACTTATTATGTAGTGGTGCCATAGATAAAAGCTTCTCTATTTTGAAGTGCTTCCTACCAAGGTTATTATAGTTTTGCCTTTTTATATTCGTTTTTATTTCTATATTTTTTCTGACCTTACTTGGAAATTCAGTTTAGTTTTAGTTTTCCTTCATCATGTATTTTTAGTTTTAGTTTAGTTTTTATTTCACAAAGACATTTCTATTTTATTTTTATATATATTAGTTTTAGTTTTAGTAATTATGGCATGGAGCTCCTACGGAGTTACAATCAGACAGAACTGTACACTTAACAGAATTGGATATGAGTTTAATGTTAGTGGAAGCTTACTACACTAAATGGTTTACTATCTGGTTTTATTTTTGTCTGATAAAAACAAGCATAATCAAAACTAGATACTGAATATGAACAATTTTACACAATTTTATAATCTTTAAAATATTTTCTCATGAAAATCACGGGGGATTAGGAAGAACAGGGCTCTTAGACTTGAATCAGTGTGCAGACCCCACCTCATTGTATTGAGGGAAACAAAGAAAAACAAGCATGTAGTGTCAAGGTTAGGAGCAGTGAGACTTGAATAGCCTACCATAAAGGACAGTAAACCCATAATGAGCAGAGTAAGAGCAGGTAATAGGAGTATGGACAGGCATAAAACAACAGAGACAGTGTTTGAGATTAAGAACAATATATACATTATCTAAACCTGTTTATCCAGAGTAGGATCACAGGAAATCTGGAGCCTACTGCAGCAGGTTTGGATGTAAGGCAGGAAAAATCCCTGGTATGCAATATGTATGATGTGGCTGATGTTAAGAACAAAAAGAATATGATATTTCAACTATCTATTTTGCGAGAGAGAGAAAAACATTGAAAAAAGGGAGACAAATATTTTAAAATATAATTCTGCTAATGGATTACTTTCACAATATCGGGTAATTTGAGTTGTGAATATGAACTGAAAAAGATAAATGAATAAATATAGAATAAATACAAAAACCCATTAGTATGTTTAGTTTTTCATCACTTGTCAGACTCTCTACCTTTGTTTGTATCGCTTCGTTGTTAAACAATGTTTTTAAAGCAAAAGTAATTGGTCAGTAACAATATGCTGATCTTGTATGATGACCTAGTCAGTCTCTCGATCAGTGCCGTTTTATTTTCAAAAACCGGGAGTGGTCTGCCCTCGACTTTCTTGTGTACTCAGATATGGGGATGGATATTTGTGGAGTAAACCGCAAGACAATGATTATATTTTTATATTATGTACATTAAGGAACGATCAACAACAAATAAAATTAATAATATATTGAACAATTATTATAAAAGTAAAGTTGAATAAATCGGACTCTGCAGCTGTATAAATAAAAAAAAAATTGAGCACGTGTTCAGGTAAAGTACCACTTTCGAGTGATGGATTTGGCCCAAAAGTTAATAATAATAATAATAATTCATTACATTTATATAGCGCTTTTCTCAGTACTCAAACAGATCTACAATTGTGGTGTAACAACCACATGCCGTTAAAGACTAACGGCAACAATATTCATTCAAAAACGAAAACTATATTTTAATAAATTATTATTTTATTTCAGTTAGTCTTTCCAGCTACTTTAATAATTTCGTTTACTTGTAGTTTTTCATTTCGGTTTTGTTAATTATTTTATTTCAGTTTACGAAAATGTTTTTTAATAATAGTTTCAGTTTTGATTGTAGTTTTCGTTAACTATAATAACCTTGCTTCCTACATTGGTTCCATATTGTGAGTGAGTTGTTAGTATATTGACGATAACTTGTATTTATTGGGATACATAGCAAAGAATATAAAGAAGTACTGCAGGATTTTATTTTTTATTGTGAACCAAGCTTGTGTGTGTTCACCTATTTGTGTCAATGTCCAGGTTTTTATAACTTGTATATTTGCCGCCCAGTAATAAAATTGCAAGTTGGATAGAGCCATGCCACCTTCTGCTTTAGGTTGTTTTAGGGTCGCTCTTTGGATGTGTGGATGTTTTGAATTCTAAATAAATGAGGTTATGATTGAATTTAGTTTCTTAAAAAAATGTTTGTTAATGTATATGGGAATGCTTTGAGATAGAAAAAGAAGCTTATGAAGGATTTTCATCTTGATAGTGTTAATTCTTCCTGCTAAAGTGAGATAGAGAGTAGAGCATCTATGTGCGTCTTGTTTAGGTTTTTCCCATGCAGACAGCAAAAAATTTGTTGAAAAAGAGCTTTATATTTTCTGGTGATGTTTACCCCTAGGTATTTAAACTGATCTGCGATGATAAAATAGAAGGGGTCCAGTTTAATGCTGTGTGCTAGAGAATCCATCCATCCATCCATTTTCCAACCCGCTGAATCCAAACACAGGGTCACGGGGGTCTGCTGGAGCCAATCCCAGCCAACACAGGGCACAAGGCAGGAACCAAACCTGGGCAGGGTGCCAATCCACCGCAGAACACACACAAACACACCCACACACCAGGGCCAATTTTTACAATCGCCAATCCACCTAACCTGCATGTCTTCGGACTGTGGGAGGAAACCGGAGCGCCCGGAGGAAACCCATGCAGACACGGGGAGAACATGCAAGCACCACGCAGGGAGGACCCGGGAAGTGAACCCAGGTCCCCAGGTCTCCCAACTGCAAGGCAGCAGCGCTACCCACTGCACCACCGTGCCACCCACGTGCTAGAGAATTCACTGGAAAAAAAACACACTTTTATTCAAATTAATTTTGAGTCCAGATATCTTTTGAAATTCTGCTAGTTCTGTTAGGATATATACAGTATAGTACCATATCATCTGCATATAGTGAAATTTTCTGTTCAAAGTCCTTATCTGATAATCCCCTTTATCTCAGATGCATTTTGAAAGTGAACAGCCAATGGTTCAATGGTGATTGCAAATAACAGTAGTGACAGGGGGCATCCTTGTCTAGTACCACGTTGTAGTTTGAAGTAGTCTGAAGTAATGTTGTTAATACAAACTGAAGCTTCTGCACTGATAGGTAGTCCCATTCAATCATATCGAATGTCTTTTCTGCATCCAAAAATAATAAGATCTCCAGTAAGTTAGACTTTATGGCTGAATATATTACATTAAACAGGCGTTGAAGAATAGAAGCTAAGTGTCTGCTTTTAGTAAATCCAGTTTGGTCTTGTGATATTACCAAAGGAAGCAGTTTCTTAATCCTTCTAGCTAGAACTTTGGAGAGTATCTTATCTTAGTAGTTATTCAGAAGTGAGATTGGTCTGTATGATGCACATTGCAATAATTAATGCTTGACAAAAAGTTGAAGGTAGAATTTTATTGTCTCTGCATTCTGTAAATGTTGCTAATTAAAGGGGAGCTAACTTCATTGGAATTTTTTTATATAAAATTCAGCAGGGTAGCCATCAGGACCTGGTGCTTTCCCACTCTGAAGTGAGATTATAGGGTCTAGTAATTCTGAGAGTGTCAAGAGGTTTATCCAATTCCTCTGCACTGAGAGTATGTACCTGTGGTATCTGTAATGCTTCAGAAAACACATTAGAATATAAACACTTATAGTAGTCTTTAAATGTGTGCATTATAGTTTAATGGTCAATTATTTTATCTCCGGTTGTGTTGGTAATTACTGATATTACACTGCAAACTTTCTGCTTGTGGATTTGTTGAGCTAACATCTTATTAGCCTTCTCTCTATGTTCATAGTAATTATATCGTGATTTAAAAATGAGCTGTTCCATTTCTTTTGCTGTCAAGAGGTTGAGTTCTGATTGTAAAGCCTGACTTTTCCGAAAAGTGCCTTATTTGGAGACCTAGTGTGTTCTTGATCTATTCTGATAATTTTACTGATTACAGTAATTCCTCCTTGGTCGCGGAGGTTGCGTTCCAGAATCCCCCGCGAAAGGTGAAAATCCGCGAAGTGAAAACCATATGTTTATATGGTTATTTTTATATTGTCATGTTTGGGTCATAGATTTGCACAGAAACACAGGAGGTTGTAGAGAGACAGGAACTTTATTCAAACACTGCAAACAAACATTTGTCTCTTTTTCAAAAGTTTAAACTGTGCTCCATGACAAGACAGAGATGACAGTTCCGTCTCACAATTAAAAGAATGCAAACATATCTTCCTCTTCAAAGGACTGCGCATCAGGAGCAGATAATGTCAGAGAGAGAGAGAGAAAAAAAGCAAACAATCAAAAATCAATAGGGCTGTTTGGCTTTTAACACTAGAATTACCAGAGCCTACGAAAAAACTCGTAGATCCGTCCCACCTTAAATCACTTCACACTTCTCCATCAGCGTCTTTTGTTCTGTAAATGTGTCGATAAGCAGCAAACAGCAATCAGCCTGCTATCACATCCCCCACCGGCGCACAGTTTTCTCAGCTCAAATCTGTTTACCTGCGTGTCAGTACCATGGAGTTGTATAGAGTGAGAAGTCAAGCAAAATGACTCCTTTTATAAATACTGTATCGTTATTTGGAACACATGCATTTCATGTGTGTTCCGTGTCTACAAAGATCTATGTAAACACATCGTTAAAACAGAACCGTTTTTCATGTTTTAGTAATAATTGACAAAATGTAGACATGAAGTATATAATGTGTGAAGCCTGAATTCCAAATATCAAAGAAACACTTTCACAACAGGTACAAATATAACAGAATAAATGAGCTTTTATTCAAAAATACTAAAACATGAAAAACGTTTCTGTTTTAATGATGTGTTTACATAGATCATTGTAGACACGGAACACACACGAAATGCATGTGTTCCAAATAACGATACAGTATTTATAAAAGGTGTCATTTTGCTTGACTTCTCACTCTATACAACTCCAAGCAACTGACACGCAGGTAAACAGATTTGAGCTGAGAACTGTGCGGCAGTGGGGGATGTGATAGTAGACTGCTTGCTGCTTATCAAACATTTACAGGACAAAAGACGCTGATGGAGAAGTGTAAAGCTATTTAAGGTGGGATGGATCTACAAGTTTTTTTGTAGGCTCTGGTAATTCTAGTGTTAAGTATGCGAAGCACCGCCGGACAAAGCAGCTGCAAGGAAGGGAGCAATGTGAAGGTAGTCTTTCAGCATTTTTTAGAGGAGCGTCCGTATCCTCTAGGCCAGTGTGCGAACAGCCACTCTGCTCACACCCCATCCATCAGAAGCAGAGAATGTCAGAGAGAGTGAGAGAGACAGAGAAAAACAAACAATCAAAAATCAATACGTGCCGTTCAAGCTTATAAGTATGCGAAGCACCTTGTGGGAAGCATGTCGCTTGACAAAGCAGCTGCACGGAAGGGAACAATGTGATGATAATCTTTCAGCATTTTTAGACGAGCGTCCGTATCGTCTAGGGGTGCGAACAGCCCCCGTGCTCACAATATATTTGAGGAGTTTTATTTAATACTAATACGCGCCCTGGTTGGGTAGCTTCTCAGCCATCTGCCAATAGCGTCCCTTGTATGAAATCAACTGGGCAAACCAACTGAGGAAGCATGTACCAGAAACTAAAAGACCATTTGTCCGCATAAATCCGCGAACCAGCAAAAAATCCGTGATATATATTTAAATATGGTTACATATAAAATCCGCGATAGAGTGAAGCCGCGAAAGTCGAAGCGCGATATAGCGAGGGATTACTGTAACTCTGACACCTCCATGGTTTCCGATTTGTTTTCGTGGGAAAGATACAGATGAAATAATCTGTTCTCTTACAAATGCCTTCAGAGTTTCCTATAGCATTCCTGCAGACCTCTGGGGATGCGTTTGTCTCTAAAAAAA
Organism: Erpetoichthys calabaricus; assembly: GCF_900747795.2. Lineage (NCBI taxonomy): Eukaryota > Metazoa > Chordata > Cladistia > Polypteriformes > Polypteridae > Erpetoichthys > Erpetoichthys calabaricus. Next base: position 134,013,748 of record NC_041406.2, read on the forward strand.
TCTATTTGCTTGCATGTAACTTCTGTACTATTCTCATCAGCTAATAACAGGGTGTTGAGATGCCAGATGTGAGATGAGTATGTGGGGAGTAGTGATTTGAGCTCCATTATAAAAGGGGCATGGTTGGAGATAACAATAGCATTGTACTTGCAAGATTTGATGGTGGGCTAAAAATTGTTATCTATGAAGAAATAATCAATTCTTGAGTAACAATGATGTACTGGGGAGAAGAAGTAATATGATCTTACATTTGGATTCAGAAGTTCCATAGGTCTGATAAGTTATGATCAATTACAAACAGTGTAATTGTTTTTGCAGTGTTAGATATTATTGCCCCTTTAGCTGACGTCCTATTCAGGTCTGGATTCAAAACACAGTTAGAGTCTCTAGCCATTATAGAGTGTTCACATTAGGAATGGATGCAAAAACGTTTTGGATGAAGTCTCTATCATCCACATTGGGTGTGTAGATATTTATCAAAATCACTTTACAATTAAATAATTTACCCATCACGAGCACGTATCACCATTCAGGGTCAGATACTACATCTGATACTACAAATGAAATCGTTCTATGTGTTAAGATTCCAACACCTCTGTTTTTCCTTTGTATATCTGGAGTGGAATATTTGGCCAGCCAATCTCTTTGCAAATGAAACTGAACCCTGCTTATTCAGTGAGTTTACTTTAAAAATATTATCTTGGCATTTAGACCTGTTAGGTGAGAGAATACTTTCTTCCTCTTTAATCTGTGATTGAGACCTTTGATGTTCCAGCTCACAAAGTTATAATAATAATAATAATCTTTTTATGCTGCACTTTGAGATTTACTGCTAATGTAAAGTGCCCCTATAAATAAAATGCATTATTAAACAAAGGCAAGGCAAGATAAAAACACAGATAAAACAACAATAATTATAGCATTCTTGTTAATATGCTTTCCTAAATAGAAAAGTCTTTAGCTTTTTTTTAAAACAGCCCACAATCTGCTGTGTTCTCAGGCTCTCTGGTAGCGTATTCCAGAGCTTTACCAATCAGAGTAAACTAAAAGTAGAATAATTAGATACATTTTGAAGTAAAGTTTGAAATGTTTGTAAGGCCATCTTCATACTACATGATTTCTAATTGTTCAGCATATTACACTTTACGACTACAGTTGCTGGCTCTTGTTACTTTGAGAATGTCTGATTAAATGACTGCAACTCATAAGTGTTTATGACTTGCTGTGATTATGTAAACGAAGGCCTTGAAAATCATTGAGAAAGTCTTTAGTTTAATTGTGTTTTTGAAATTGGCCATGAGTGGGTGTGTACCTGAGAGGACTCTGATGGACTGCTGCCTTGTCCATGACTGTTTCCACCTTTGTGCTCAGAGCCGCTGGGGATTAGCCTGCAACTCTAAATTGGATGAAGTGGGTTTATAGAAAGTTTTATTATACTTGCTCAATGTTCTACTGACTATAACATAGTTCATAAAACATCCTTTATTGTATTGCAGTTATACTCTTAAAATGCTATTGCTTTTTTGCTAGCACTTTCTGTGTACAGATAATCATATGGTAAACTAAAAACAAAGTATCCAGTATGGGCAAAGACAGGTCTTCCAGCCAGGGGATTATTTTTCTTGCAGCAAGGCTGACACAAGTCTGAATCATTTTGAAGGACATTGTTGGCACATGCAAAATTCCTCTGAAATCTTACTATTGGCCTCTCATGCTTCAGGGTTCTTTTGGCTGTAACTCCCAGGCTGTGTAGGCAGCCTGAGGGCATGCAGATGGCCAAAGTTACTAATCTGATGTTTAACATTTTTTATTTTAATTTCAGCATGAAACAAGAAGCCACTAATTAACTTTTGTCATTTTTTGACAGAGAAAATTTATTTCAAACATTCAAGCCTTTTCTAAGTATATAAATATTTAAGAAATGAAAGTTATACTTTTGAATATGTGAATGTTTAGGAAGCTATAAAAACAAGTGAATCAGCTGCATACACGCTTTCATTTTTTAGAAAAACTGTGTTTAACTCTGTGGACACATATTCATGCATCATATCCATAGGAAGTGCATGACTCTCCTTAGCAGTGAAATAAATGTCTACATGAATTTTACTTGTTGATTAGTTAATATAAGTTAATGTCTTAAAAAAGTGCAATACCACATGCTAACACAGGCTAACACATGCAAGCAACACTTCAGCTGCAACTTTTGTAATGCAGGACTAAACCAATTGTGTTATTATAAAGCCGAATGAAAGCTAAAATAATTAAAGCTTAAAAAAATTGAAGTCAGGTTTTAAAAGGGGTGTTAATCTAACTTGACAACAAAGATAAACATTGAATAGTGTGATTAACTATAACAAATGTAGTTCATTGATATTTACAAAAACCTTTAAAAAATATGTCCAGTTAAATGTGGTTATTTTTACAAGCAGTTAATTTTTATGTGAAAGAACTGTTAATGCAAAGGGTTGAATTTTCACTTATTAAATACAGGTCTGTTAGTAACTCAAGAATCCCTGTGAGGCTCCAATGCGATTTCCGGTAGAGCTACTGGTCTTACAGTGGGTCCTGCAGTGACAAAGGCTGAGTCAACAATAGTCATATATTCTAAACAAATTAATTGAATACCTTAATTGCTAGTAAGGTAATGCGAAGTATTTTTGGAAATTAAGATGGTATATTTTCTATTTCACAAATTAGAAGAGCCGTGAAAATTATAAACAAATAGAGAGATAGATAGGTAGATAGATAGCACCTTATTTGTCCCTGGAGAATTTTAATTTTTAAAAGAAGCTCAATAAGTATAACTAGCTGTGGGTCTTTTAAGGCAGGATCAAGCACGGGTAAAATGCATGCCGAAAGAAATCTCTCAGTCCAAAAGTTTGTTTTAAAATATTTAGTGAAAATTCAAAGCAAATGATCCACACAAGAATAAAGAAAAAAAGGTTGTTACACACGTACAATAAAAGGCAAAAAAAATGTAGAAAAAAATGTATCTTCTCAAAACTTAGCTTTTCTTGTCAAACTTAAGTTGTTTCTATACTTAAAGGTTCTTTCCTTCTTCATTTGTACGCTTTACACGTACAGTGCTGCACATTCAATAGAGCACATTGTCTTTCATGTTACTTGGCACATGAGGCATAACGGTTTGAAACCATGCGTCCTGAACGCCTTACATATGGCAAGGCAAGTGACTGAGTATAATGTATAGTCAGAGAGGCTAGAAATAGTTAGAATATACCAGTTTAATTCAACTTATGGGGGTTTTAGGAACTAATAGGCACTAATATTTAGGCAAACATTTATATAACTTAAATAACTAGCAAATGGCTCTTGTGCATCCAGCCCCTAATTGTTTATGCTAGGGCAAAAATCAATTACTTTAACATTACTTAGTAAGAGCCTTACTATTTAATGAACTTAAACCAAACTTATGAAACTTGAAGTATAAATGTAAGCTTAAATTCTACTGTAAAAGCACAAGCACAATTATGCAAATTAAGCATGCAAAATTTAAACTTAATCATTTCAATTAATTGCTGCTTCCTGGAGTAGGCACAGTTTGTTCACAGGTCTGTCCAGTGTGCTGGTTTTGGTTTGCACACAAACTCTTCTGACTGCTCCTTTTGCATCTGGCATTGTCTTGATGACTGAACCCATTATCCAGGAGTTATGGGGTGCTGACGCATCTACAATGAGAACAATGTCACCTGGTTCAAAGTTTGTTCTTGGTGTGAGCCATTTTTGATGTTCTTGAAGTATTGGTAAATACTCTTTAGTTCATCTTTTCCAAAACAAATCACAGAGATATTGTATTTGTTTCCAATGCCTTCGTGTATACTGGTCATTTTTGGAAAAAAGTCCTGGGGGAAGGCTGGGTTGTGTCATGCATAATAGCATGTGATTGGGTTTCAGTGCCTCCAGGTCATTCGGGTCATCTGTTACCTTAGTGAGGGGTCTTTTGTTTAGGATGAATTCTGCTTCACACATCATTGTGTTGGAGATGTTCATCATCTAGACTGTGTTGGTTAAGTACTGGTTAAGTACTGTCAGTATGTGTGCACCATTGAACACCTAAGGCTATTTCAGCTGGTAACAAATCATTGCTTAAGTCTAAGTCCTTTTGATCAATCACACTGTCTTCTTCATGAATGGATAACTAGACTACCCTGCTATTGCTAATTCATTTTGTAAGATGGAATCCTCCCTTGAAACACAGGGCTTGAAGATCTTTGGCCAATTTTATGGCTTGTTTTTCTGTAGCAACTGACTTTATACAGACATCAACATAGAAATTGTGAAGCACAGTGTTAACTGCTTCTTAAGAAGCTGTGCCTCTGGCATTCTCTGCTGTTCTTCGTAAAGCATAAGAGGCACAACTGGGTGATGAAGTAGCACCAAAAAGATTTACTGTCGTTTTTTTTATTCCTCTAGTCCATTGTTTAAATTACCTTCAGGCCACCACAGGAAACGAAGAAGATCAGTGTCTTCATCTGGAACTTTCACTTGATAAAACATTGATTTAATATCTGCCATGAGAGCAATTGGCTACTCTCTGAATCTTGTAAGAACTCTAATAAGTGTATTAGTTCTCATTTACATCCAGTCATTCTGCATATGAATAAGGAAACGTGTACCGGCTATAAAGCCACGCCTCCTAAAAAGGAGAATGCTAAGTCGGAAAAGAAGAACATTTCTTCTTTGAATATTTCTGTGGAACCACTAGAGACTTGTATTGCTACTGAGGCCGGTAAAGATGTGTCTTAACTGTGTTTAACTAGTTAAAGTTAAGTCTAAAATGAGTGAAAAATGTGTAGAACCATATGCTCTAGTAGACTCTGCCAGCACAGCTACATTTTGCACAGAAAGCTTGCAAGAGCAGTTAAATCTTTCTGGAAGAAAGACTCAAGTCTACATTAGCACTGTAGAGAGTGACAAAGTAAATAAACGGAAATTAGCAAAATGTTCGGTTTTTACAAGTCTGTGGGAAGGAAGAAAACATATTCATTGAATTGCAAGAGGTGTACACACTGAACTTTGTAACAGTGAAAAAGGAAAATATCCCTGTGCAAGAAGATATCATGAGATGGTCTTATCTCAAAGACATGCATCTACCCCAGATAAAAGCTGAAGTAGGTTTGTTAATAGGTACAAATGTCCCTAAAGTCATGGAGCCATGGCAAGTCATACACAGTGAAGGTGAAGGTCCTTTATCTCGGTGGTAGTCCACCACCTCATCAACAGCACGATCAAATGTCCTTACAAAGTTTATATAAACCAATGGGTCACCATTAAATACTGGAACCTTTCTAAGGGGTACATAGGGCACTTGCATCTTGTACTGCTGTTCATTTTGCTGTTCATAATACTGTTCATAATGCAGTTGGTGAGGCTTGTATTTACTTTCATTTTTATATAAAAAGTTGCAAATACTTGCATCATATGGCTCTTCATTCCTCACATCTGGTTTCTTTGGAGCATTATAAGGATTTGGTTTACTTGGAACATGGCTGAATCGTTTAAGAGCTCTCAGTTTTGCATTGGATTCTGCGATTGCTGCTTCTAACGCCTTTAGATGTGTTTCTTCAAATTCTCTCTTGGCTTTCAACTGTGCCTGTACTATATCTAGACCCTGTTGTCTTTTTGTGGCTCCAGCCCTAGCAAGCAACACGGCATATTGCGTTTCTTGTGCTCAGATTGCACTGACAGAGTTAGCTGTTGAATTTGTTTGACTTTTAGTTTTTGCAGAGATTTGAGAAACACTGTCGGCAGGAGTGATATCTTGGCCAACACCCAGTCCATACAAGCATTGAGCAGAGTAGGAGCAAGAATACACTCCTGACAAACCCAGAATCAACTGGGAAAAACACAGAGGTTTGATTCTGGGGTTTGTCCTCACAAAGAACTGTACAGTAAAAGAAAAAAAAAGATGAAAGTAGGCAAGACATAGACACATTAAGACACATAGTAGAATAAAATCTAACAAATGCATTTAGTAAAATAAACAAATAAAATAACAAAAAAATTAATAACAGTAAGACTCTAAGCAAAAGTGTGGCTAAACAAGAAAGAGTTAATAGTCCACAGAATCAGCCATACAAAGGTGAAGATAAACCTTCTCTTAGACCTTCCTCTTTTCCTGTTGCCTGGCAGCTCGATCTTTAACATCCTTCTCCCAATATACTCAGCATCTCTCCTCTGCACAATATCCAAACCAATGTAATCCCACCTCTCTGACTTTCTCTCCCAACTGTCCAACCTGAGGTGACCCTCTAATAAACTCATTTCTAATCCTGTCCATCCTCATGTCCTCAGTGCAAATCTTAGCATCTTTAAATCTGCCACCTTCAGCTCTGTCTACTGCTTTCTGGTCAGTGCCACCGTCTCCAACCCATATAACATAGCTGGTCTCACTACCGTCTTGTAGAGCTTCCCTTTCACTCTTGCTGATAACCGTCTGTCACAAATCACTCCTGACACTCTTCTCCACCCATTCCACCCAGCCTGTACTCTTTTTCACCTCTCTTCAATATTTTCCTGTTACTCTGTACTGTTGATCCCAAGTGTTAAACTCAGTTAAAACTCATCCACCTTCACCAGCTCTATTCCTTGCATCCTCACCAGTCCACTGACCTTGCTCTTATTTACACACATGTATTCTGTCTTGTTTCTACTGACCTTCATTACTTTCCCCTATAGAGCATATCTCCACCTCTCCAGGGTCTCCTGAACCTGCTCCCTACTCTCCCTACAGATCACAATGTCATCAGCAAACATCATAGTCCACGGGGACTCTTATCTAATCTCATCTGTTAACCTGTCCATCACCATTTCAAATAAGAAAGGGGTCAGAGCCGATCCCTGATATAATCCCACCTCCATGTTGAATGCATCTATCACTTCTACTGCAGTCCTCACCACTGTCACACTTCCCTCATACATATCCTATATATCTCTTACAATCTTCTCTGCCACTCCCGACTTCCTCATACAATTCCACAACTCCCCTTGAGGCACCCTGTGATATGCTTTCTCCAGGTCCACAAAGACGCAATGCAACTTCTTCTGGCCTTCTCTAAACTTCTCCATCAACACCCTCAGAGCAAACATCCATCCATCCATTTTCCAACCCGCTGAATCCGAACACAGAGTCACGGGGGTCTGCTGGAGCCAATCCCAGCCAACACAGGGCACAAGGCAGGGAACCAATCCTGGGCAGGGTGCCAACCCACCGCAGGACACACACAAACACACCCACACACCAAGCACACACTAGGGCCAAGTTAGAATTGCCAATCCACCTAACCTGCATGTCTTTGGACTGTGGGAGGAAACCGGAGCGCCTGGAGGAAACCCACGCAGACACGGGGAGAACATGCAAACTCCACGCAGGGAGGACCCGGGAAGCGAACCCGGGTCCCCAGGTCTCAGAGCAAACATTGCATCTATAATAATGATTAATAATAATACATTTTATTTATATAGCGCCTTTCCCATGCTCAAGGCACTTACAGAATATAAGAAGAACGGCAGGGTATACAGTATATAGCATTGTACAAACCAGATAAATAAATAAAGAAGATTACGACAGTGAATTCAGAGAAAAAAGCCTAACAGACAACATAATTGATGGTCTAGCACACACACATACAGGTTACATGAGCATCTTGACAGAGAAGCAAACTGAGAGAAGGGTAATAAAGTCAAGTAGAGCTAAAAGCCTTCCTGAACAGATGAGTTTTGAGTTGCTTTTTAAAAGAATTCATGGAGTCAGCTGACCTGATTAATTTCGGTAGGTCATTCCAAAGCCTGGGTGCTATACAGCTGAAGGCCCTGTCATCCATAGAGTGTAGATTAGTGTGGGGCACAACAAGATTGCCAGAATCAGAGGACCTTATTGGGCGGACAGGCACATAGTGATGGAGAAGGTCACTGATGTAGTTTGGCGCGAGGTTATTTAAGGCTTTGTAGGTTATTAGTAGGATTTTATATTCGATTCTGTAAGACACAGGGAGCCAGTGAAGACGGAGCAGGATGGGTGTGATGTGCTCGCTGCTGCTTGTTCGAGTAAGGACTCTTGCAGCTGAGTTTTGAATAAGCTGGAGTTGTGTTATAAGATTAGAAGGGGCACCTGCCAGTAGGGAATTACAATAATCGATGCGGGATGTGATAAAAGCATGGACAAGTTTCTCAGCATTAGAGAAGGAGAGGAAGGAGCGAACACGGCATATGTTACGGAAGTGAAAGTAAGAAAGTTTCTTAATGTGATTTATGTGGGCAGAATAAGAAAGGGAGGAATCAAAAATGACACCAAGATTCTTTACAGTAGAGGCAGGTCTGATGAGATCACCGCCAAGATGGTGCTCATTCTTGGCAGGAAACCATAGTGCTGCTCACTAATCATCACCTCCCTTCTTAAGCTAACTTCCACAACTCCTTCCCATAACTTCATGCTGTGGCTCATCAATTTCATCCCCCTGTAGTTACTAGTGCTCTGCACATCCCCCTTATTCTTAGAAATTGGTACCAGTACACTTGTTCTCCACTCCTCAGGCATCCTTTCACTTTCCAAAATTCCATTAAACAATCTGGTTAAAAACTCTACTGCCATCTCTCCTAAACACCTCCATGTTTCCACAGGTATGTCATCTGGACCAATGGCTTTTCCATTCTTCATCTTCTTCATATCTGTCCTTACTTCCTCCTTTCTAATCAGTTGCACTTCCACATCATTCAGTCTTCTCTCTCTCTCATTCTCTTCATTCCTCAGCTTCTCAAAGTACTCTTTCCATCTGCTCAACATACTCTCCTTGCTTGTGAGTACGTTTCCATCTTTATCCTTTATCACCCTATCCTGCTGCACGTCTTCCCCAGCTCGGTCCCTCTTTCTAGCTAATCGGCACAGGTCCTTTTCTCCCTGCTTAGTGTCTAACCTCTCATACAACTCATCATATGCCTTTTCTTTAGCCTTTGCCACCTCTCTCTTCACCTTGCTTGTGAGTACGTTTCCATCTTTATCCTTTATCACTCTATCCTGCTGCACGTCTTTCCCAGCTCGGTCCCTCTTTATAGCTAATCGGCACAGGTCCTTTTCTCCCTGCTTAGTGTCCAACCTCTCATACAACTCATCATACGCCTTTTCTTTAGCCTTTGCCACATCTCTCTTCACTTTGCACCTTATCTATTTGTACCGTTGTCTACTTTCTGCATCTCTCTGACTATCCCACTTTTTCTTCGCCATCCTATTCCACTGTAGACTCTCCTGTACTTCTTCATTCCACCACCAGGTTTCATTTTCCTCCTTCCTCTGTCCAGATGTCACACCAAGCACCCTTCTTGCTGTCACCCTTACTACTTCTGCTGTAGTTTCCCAGCTGCCTGGTAACTCTTCACTGCTACCCAGTGCCTGTCTTACCTCCTCCCTAAACTCAACCTTGCAGTCTTTCTTTTTCAACTTCCACCATTTGATCCTTGGCTCTGCCCTCACTCTTCTCCTCTTCTTGATCTCTGTCATCCTTCAGAGCTTCCTAGTGTATGTTCTCAAAATCGTGTGTTTTGGATGAAGAGATTTATCATTACCCTATATGTCACTGTTGTAATTAAAGAGGCTGCTGTGCCAGTCTCTACCATTATTTACTTTTAGTTCTATCAGTTTCTGTGAGCTCAGTATCTGAATGATCATTGAATGTGAAATTACCATCGGAGTCATCACTTGTCCCTATTTGTTTCACCATATAATGCACATAACTATTTTATCATGAAATAAAGTTTACCTTTAATGATTCTCTGTTCCTGGGAGATCGAGCTGCTGCTTCCGCTGATGCTGAGCAAATACATAAAATGTTTCCAGGAATACAAATGCAAGTATTCGTTCCCTGTGTAAAGAAATTTTGAATACACAGAACTTTTTTATGGCAGTAGGCACATTGTTAATCATTTGCACTTGTTCCTATTTTCAAATTAAACAGATTTTTAAGAAATACATGTCAATAAAACCTAGATTGCTTAATGTCATAAAAACTATGATACAGTGATATAATTATTATAAAAAAAAAATCCTGGAAAGCAAAAGCAAGGCTACGATACGTGATCTTCTCTGAACATTTAAAAGACCTGTGAGACAAAAGAGACTTGCCACGGAGCGGCTTGTGGGGACCGTAAACATGAGACTTGGTGGCAAGAGATTGCCAGAAACGTCTCGCGGGGACGTGGAACATGAGATTCTTGCAGGACACGCCCTACTTACAAAAGATCTATATTATATTACTAAACCACAGTTTAACTTATGCACGGCGGACGCACCGAGGCGCATGCGTACTGCGCCGTGGCGCCCGCCCCAGAGTCAAATGCAGCGGCTTTCTAGAGTCGGTGGATACGCATGTGTACTGCGCCGTGGCGCCCGCCCCAGAGTCAAACGCAGCGCCTTCCCAGAGTCAGTGGATAAAAACAATAAACGGAGGCTCCTACAACGCGCTTCACAAACACCGGAAGCAAACAACTCACAGGCCGTGGCGCCCCAGAGTCAAACGCAGCGGCTTCCCACTGAGGCGCTTACGTACTGCGCCGTGGCGCACACCCCAGAGTCAAACGTAGCAGCTTCCCAGAGTCAGTAGGTGGCGCCCAAACAACACAACCTGTACACTACACTTGCTCTAATCTACTGTGCCAGTAATATAGATCACATAACGGTCACAGACTCAAACCCAGCGGCTTCCCAGACTCAGTGGCTGGCACACAAACACCACAACCTGTAAACTAAACTTGATGTGCTCCACTCTGCCAGCAGTCGGTGTCAGCAAAGGCAACAGAATCACGTCTCCACAAAACGAAACCGCTTTAGTACAGATATGCTTATTTAATTAAATGACATTTCCCCGGACGCACCCACCCTCCATGATATTTCATCCATCCAGATATCGGACGGAACAGAAACTGATTGCCATTCTTGGATTTATGATTCTTTAGAGAATCGCGGGCTTACTTGTATCATATAACAGCACACCCATCAAAAAACACTCAGTGGTGTAAAAACACGTAGTACACACAGATCATGTGCTCTCAGCACATATAAAGCATATAAGGACAATATGGAGAATAGAGACCCAGATATGTTGGAGAGAAAAAAAGGCAGATAAGAGATTATGAAAGCAGTGGAATTCGAAAGGCTCAAACAAATAATGGCGCGATACACATGCAGAGAAAGGTACAGAATCACGCCCTACTTACAAAAGATATCATATAACAGCACACTCATCAAAAAACACTCAGTGGTGTAAAAGCACGTAGTACACACAGATCATGTGCTCTCAGCACATATAAAGCGTATAAGGACAATACGGAGAATAGAGGCCCAAATGCGTTGGAGAGAAAAAAAGGCATATAAGAGATTATGAAAGCAGTGGAATTCGAAAGGCTCAAACAAACGATGGCGCGATACACATGCAGACAAAGGTATAGAATATGAAAGCAGTAAAATTCGAAAATATTGTAGCCTCCCAGCCAGGTTGAGGGCTTTTTGGTTTTAAGTGACTGGTAGGTCCGATTGAGGGAGGGTAGAGTACAGCACGGAAGACTGATAGCGGGGTATTGATTGATGCAGTAAGGGGGTGCGTTGGAGAGGGTGCTGTAAAGTTGTGTTTGGGGTTAGGAAGTCAGCTATTGTTCAAGTAAAACTTTTGTGACACTTTATCATGTCAGTCGCTACAGTATCAAAGAAAAGATAGAAAAGATTACATTACCGCAAACAAAAGGTGATTAATCATCAGAACCAGGTGTAATTGAAAAAATAGCAGGACAAATCGAGGTCAGAAGTAAAAGGCAAAGAGTAGACAACAAAGTCATTTTGCATTTGCATCATTCAACGCACAAAACGTGGATTTACATAATAATGGGCCATACGCTATGAGAATCTGTGGTCCCGGAACAGTTAAACAGTTAAATTTCAAAGAATACACATTTCGGTCAGGTGTACTGTATATTGATGATCACGGAGAAGTGATGCAAATTTTAACAGGCAAAAAGAAAGGTAATGTATATATTCTGCGAATAACATTACACACCAAAGGAGATTGTGATATGCCACTCGTATTAAAATGTTTACAGTTTACCGTGAGAATAGCTTTTGCTATGACAAACAATAAATCACAGGGACAAACATTATTTATTAGAGAAACAGAAACAATATTCACTCACGGGCAGTTATACGTTGCGTTGTCACATTGTGTCTCCAAAAAATATTGTTTTTAATGAAGCTTTAAAGTAAAAGTGCAAATAATGAAGTTGAAACAATTCCAAAGAAAAAAAATTAAAATTGTATATCCGATTAACCAAACACAGTTTTTTAAATTCTAGTCTCAATTTAAAGAACATAATTTGTCTGACTTCAGAAGCTGTAATGAGAAGTGAAGTGTACTCATTCAGTAAAATACAAATGAGTTTCAGATTTAGAGACTGTCTGTGGATAGTTTTGAGGTAACCCTTGCATATTGCTTGGGTAAAAACATTTTAATGTAATTTTTTTTCTTTTTACATTTTTATTACTTCCATAAAGCTGTTTTGTTTATTAATCACCTGGCCGAAAAAGGAAGAGACAGTATAAAAGGTGTTATTGTTTATATTGTAATTTGTTTTAAGAAGCCCAATAATGCATCCAGTTTACACATAGGGTGGCATCTTTTCCTTGTGAAAATGCTGGGCTAATGATAACTGTAAAATGATTTTCAGAGTGATGAAGTCATTTTTGCAAAGTTACTATTCAAATTTACTAAGCAAAGTTAGCATGATTTCTATTTTCTGCAGTATTTGATAATGAGTAATTAATGATGGAGGTGTAACACAACTATTTTTGAATCAGATAATTTAATCTCTCCTAATTCCTTTACATAGCTTGTTCCACTTTAAATTAAACCTGATGAGTAAACTACTTTTTCTTTCATTTTGCTTTCCTGTGTAGGTGGAAAAAACAAATGCTATATATTCTATTATATATGAGTGAAAACTGCTTTTAATATCATAGTTATTGACTGTATCTCTAAACTCTTTTTTCTGTTTCTAGTAGAGACATTCATTTGCAAATCTCCAGCAATTTCAGACATCGTAATACTTGTGGATGGATCCTGGAGTATTGGCAGGATTAATTTTCGTCTGGTTCGTTTATTCTTGGAAAATTTGGTCAGTGCATTCTCAGTGGGCTCTGATAAAACAAGAGTGGGTATGTACTGTATCATCTTTTCTTTGTAATTAAAGAATGACATGGTTTTAAAATGTCTTACTATAGCTGTACTGATAATTATATCAATTATATTTATTAATTTTAATCTAACTGTGAAAATTAGGGTATTCAATTTAAAGCTTGAGTGAATAGACTAAATGTCTTATGTAAAATGTTAACCTGTTAATGTAACTGTAATGTAAATGTAAAATGTTAATAAATGTTAACCTGGAGCATTTGAAAATGTAATATTTCTGTTAGCCATAGGTAAAGATTAATATAGAATTTTATATTTAATACCATGTTTCTGAAATTAAACTACAGAACTGTTTCTCTCCTGTCAAATTCATTTTGGTTATTCATTTAGACTTCAGGCAAATTTAAAATTATGCTCATAATCACATTTATATGATTTATGAGTTGTGCCTATTCGGCACATAGCTTAATAAGTTTGTGTTATGAAAGAAAAAAACACCTCCTAGGGCACAGAGTGCACTATTGGAGGAAATATGCTTTTTTAATGCTTATATCATGCTGTGAAAATGTTAACAGAAGAGATATGATAAATATTTTACTGTAACTGCCATATCCTTGATAATTGTTGTGCATCGTATACTTTAGCACAGCCTTCCTAATCCTTGCCTTTATTAGTTTGAGTACTGTATCACTTTAGACATTTTTATAGTTTTTAGAAAAAAGTATATAACTTTAAGTAATATATAACTTTTAGTAAACTGTTTGTGAATTAATTTTGTGAAGCAGTGACTTGCAATGTATGGAAATTTCTTCCTGCCAAATGCTGTGTAAAGCAGGAAAAGCCTGCCCCCTAACTGTTGTATTGATTCATGGATTTTTCCTAATGCTATGCTAAACTAGTGATGTCACTGATCTGCTCTTTTGTGATTTATACAAAAAGGCTGCATTGTTTCACTCATTGATTATTTTTTTCATTTATTTGAAAGTTTACTTTTCAGTATTTAAAACATAGAAAATAATTTTTGCTTCTCTTTAAGGTGTGATCATAGCTGTGAAAACATGTTTAAATAATTGCTCAATAAGCAATATTATGTCTGAGCACACCACATAACACTGGCAACTAGTGATTGGATTCAGTGCCATTGATTATTAAAAAACTGCAGAAGAGACCCATTCATCACTGATTACTCTGATTATTATTACTAAGATAAGTCAAAATGAAGTGGGTTCAGTACTGGAAGAAATAATCAACCTGCCATTTTCATTTTAATTAAAATTTATTTCTGATCATCCTTAATCCCGGAACCATGTACAGATCATGATGTTTGCATTAGGGAGTTTTGCTTTAAATTAGTTATCTGACCTGTTAGTCAATATTATGTATAATATAGGTATTTTTGGGGGGTTTTAACCAATCATACAGGACCTGCTTATGCCACATTTTTTATCTTTATTCATATTTATGATTTTTTTATAACTTGGTAGAAATTGTATGGTATAAATATACTAAAGTAATGATTTAACTTTAATTTTGTGTCTGTGAGCTACTCTAATGACCGATGTTGGTAACAATAGAGAGCAAAGTAAAATAATCCTCTCTTTAGTATATCACCTATTTAGAGTTTTTCCAAATTCTTGTTTGAAAAAAGAAAGTTCTGTACTAATAGGAAAATGTGTTTTATCGCACATAGAAATTTATTGCTTGAAATTCAATTAATTGCTTTTTATTTGTCATTGTTTTCTTTGAAAGGGCGAATGGGGTGTGCAAGTCCTTTTTTTATTTTTAATGTAGCCTAATTTAAATGGTGCATAAAAGTAAATTGTATATTTTCAGAGTAATATGAAAATAAATTGTGTCTTTTTTGCATTCTCATTCAAAGGTCTTGCTCAGTACAGTGGTGATCCCAGAATAGAATGGCATCTGAATGCATTCAATACCAAAGAGGCTGTCATAGATGCAGTTAAGAATCTACCATATAAAGGAGGAAATACACTTACAGGTAACATTACATATTTATGTTCTATAATCTAGAATCTAGACACCCTGTCATTGTATATATTTAAAACTCTTCATGTAGTTTTTTACTTTTTCATTGTAGCATTTGCTACAGTGATTTGATTCAGTATTAACACTGGAATCCCTGAAACCTACGATAAAAGTTGTAATGCTGGGACACCTTAAATTCCTTCACACTTCTTCATCAGTGTCTTGGTTTTGCTTGGTTTTTGTGTTAATAAGCACAAGCAGCAAGCAGCCTGCTATTCCATCCCCCACCAAGGCAGTTGAAGTCAAGTCAGACACTAAATTCTCAGAGCTCAAGTCTGTTTATCTGGGTGTGAGGTAACCAAAGAAAAAGAAATCATTCAGTTTATATTTTGCTGTCAGTGAGTATATTTCTGCTTGGCTGGTGCAAAGGTAAGAACTGCTGCCTTGCAATCAGAAGGTTGTGGGTTTGAGCCCGGGCTCTTTACATTTTCATTTTCATTGTACCACATGAACGTGACTGAGAAAATAAAACAGAAGAAAAAAAAACGCTAACTTTTACAGGTAGTAAAAATTTATACCGGGTGTTACAGACTAAAATCAAGTTATGTTTTTACTATATAATAGTAATAATAATAATAATAGCAGCTCACTACTCAAAGCAGGGAGAACCCAGGCTTGAATCTGAAACCTCTTGATAACAAGGCAGCAGGTCTTAACTCTGCACGAACCAAGCAGACATGTCAGGTCTCTGTCGATTGATATTTGGGGTTGGGTTTTTAATTCGTTGACAGCAACATGTAAATTGAAGGATTTCTTTTTCTTTGGTTAAGCACATTTGTTTTGTTTTACATTTTTTGAAAGCATTTATTTGATATTTGGACTTCAGTCTTCACACATTATACACTTCATGTCAGCATTTTGTCATTATTACAATAATTTGAAAAAGTTTGTTTTAGTTATGTGTTCAACATTTCTTACCTTATATTTCCTGTCATCCTACATTTACCCAGATTGTTGTAGACACGGAACACACATGAAATGTGTGTATTCCAAATAACAATATATTATTTACTCTATACAATTCCAGAAGCCTCACATCCAGATAAACAGACTTAAGCTCTGAGAATTTTGCGTGTGACTTGAATTCAACTGCCTCGGTGGGGGAAGGAATAGCAGGCTGCTTGCTGCTTGTGCTGATTGACACATTTGCAAAACAAAGACCCTGATGAAAAGTTGCGAAGGAATTTAAGGTGGCTCGGCATTACAACTTTTTTCATAGGCTTCAGGGATTCTAGTGTTAAAAGTATTCTATGATTAAATTCTGATTTATCCAGCATGCAGTTTCAAAACTGTTGTATATACATAACTTTGAAATAATCCTTTCATTAATTCTGTAGATGTTTCTAGTTATAGTTTAATTGTATATTAATATAACAGTAAGCATTTTACTTTGTTGCTCTCTTTATAATTGTGTATATACTTATATTGTAACAGTGACAAAACAACTATGCAGAACTTATATGTTTTGCCAGATGATAAAGGCAAGTGAATTTTTATAATGGGACTAGGAAAAGTTGTTATGCCAAGCTATGATAAACACAAATTCATGGTCAGAAAAACAAAGCCTACAGATTTGTTATTTAAGGTCAAAAATTAAGGAAAGCACATACAAACAAGTCAAGTTTGTATTGGTATTATTGAAAAATCAGACATTGAGTATTGCTGACCTTTATACTGTTGACACAGTGACTTCACAGGTCACTTATAATGTTGTAGGTGGGAACCACCTTAGCAGCAGCATTCAAAAACCTACACAATTGTGACCTTCAAGAAAACGAAAATGTCATTGGAATACAGAAAAAATATCTACAACTAAAAATACCTTAAATGGATAAAAAAAAACCAAAAAACTATAATTGTACATGTAAAACCCAAATAAAAACTCAAAAAACTAGAACAAAAACAATTCATAACAAAAAAACAATTCATAACAAAGCCTCCAGACACACCGATGTGCACAAACAAGGTCCAGTCGTAACCAAGAATAGTCTTCTGGACCATAACTATGCCACTGGACTAAGTATTCCACATGAGAACCACAATGGCGAAAGTCCAAAATTTGGTGGACCTCAAATTCTTTAGAACCATCACTGAAATTGGTCTAATGTGTCTACAACATTTCTCCATTATAAAAGAAAATCTTGAGACGAGACTATTGCCAAGAGATTTTTTTCAAGTTCCGCCCTCCTCTCAGAAAAGACGAGACTATTGCCAAGAGATTTTTTCAAGTCCCGCCCTCGTCTCAACCATTTCTGGTTAATGGCCCACGCCCACGGTCCTCTTGCCTCTCATTCGTGTGAATGCTTTTGTCAGACAGTTCCTATGCTCTCTGCTCTTATACATTTTTATGTTTTCCTCACTTTAAGTTTCCAATAAAAGAAGACATGTCTAAATCTTATTGAAGAATTTCATCCTGAAGGGTTATCAACAGAAGAAATGAGTACACGGGCAATCCTAGCACCGAGAAGCGATGAAGTCAAATTAATTAACGTGAAAATTGTCGATCGGTTACACGGCAAATTGGTTAAATGCATATCAATAGACTATGCTGAAACAGTTGGTGGGGATGGTGCAGAAGATGAAAACATCACAATATCCTGTAGAATATGTACAACCGTTAACGCTGTCCGGTCTTCCACCGGCCGTATGACTGTTAAAAGAAGGATGTATCGTAATGTTATTGCATAATTTATGTATGAGTGATGGGCTATGCAATAAGACAAGATTTGTTGTATTCAAAATTGGTTGAACAATTCTGACATGTAAAATTTTAGCAGGTGACAAGAAAGGTAATGTAGTACATCGTCAGCGGATAACATTAGACACCAAAGGAGATCTTGATATGCCATTTGTATTAAAATGTTTAGTTTCCCATTAGAATAGCTTTTGCTATAACAATTAACAAATCACAGGGACAAACTTTCGAAAAAGTCAGTTTATTTATTAGAGAGAAAGAAACGTTATTCACTCACGGGCAGTTATATGTTGTGTTGTCACAATGTAAGTCCAAACGCGGAATCAAAATTCAATGCAATATTGATGAAAATTAATTGCAAATATTGTTTTTACTGAAGTTTTACAGTAAAAGTGTAAGTTTAAAAAGTATTTGCATGTTAATTTCGAAGCCAAACAGAACGAAAATGTATAACGCAACAAATATCTCTAACACAACATGAAACATAAATTTCTTTCAATTTATTACGTTTTACCATTTTTTACTGTGGTTAATTACTTGCTGTAATGTAAAATAGTTAGTTCTAGATAGATAGATGGATAGATACTTTATTAATCCCAAGGGGAAATTCACATACTCCAGCAGCATACTGATAAAGAACAATATTAAATTAAAGAGTGATAACAATGCAGGTATAACAGACAGACAATAACTTTGTATAATTTTAAAGTTTACCCCCCCGAGTGGAATTGAAGAGTCGCATAGTGTAGGGGAGGAACAATTCAGTTCAGTCAGTGGAGCAGGACAGTGACAGCAGTCTGTCGCTGAAGTTGATCCTCTGTCTTGAGATGATACTATTCAGTGGATGCAGTGGATTCTCCATTATTGACAGGAGCCCGCTCATTGCCACGGATGTCAAACTGTCCAGCTCTGTGCCTACAATAGAGCCTGCCTTCCTCACCAGTTTGTCCAGGCGTGAGGCGGCCCTCTTTTTTTATGCTGCTTCCCCAGCACACCACCGCGTAGAAGAGGGCGCTCGCCACAACTGTCTGATAGAAAATCTGCAGCATCTTATTGCAGATGTTGAAGGATGACAGCCTTCTAAGGAAGTATAGTCGGCTCTGTCCTTTCTTACACAGAGCATCAGTATTGGCAGTCCAGTCCAGTTTATCATCCAGCTGCACTCCCAGGTGTTTATAGGTCTGCACCCTCTGCACACAGTCATCTCTGATGATCACGGGGTCCATGAGGGGCCTGGTCCTCCTAAAATCCACCACCAGCTCCTTGGTTTTGCTGGTGTTCAGTTGTAGGTGGTTTGAGTCGCACCATTTAACAAAGTCCTTGATTAGGTTCCTATACTCCTCCTCCTGCCCACTCCTGATGCAGCCCATGATAGCAGTGTCGTCAGCGAACTTTTGCATGTGGCAGGACTACGAGTTGTATTGGAAGTCCAATGCATATAGGCTGAACAGGACCGGAGAAAGTACAGTCCCCTGTGGCGCTCCTGTGTTGCTGACCAAAATGTCAGACCTGCAGTTCCCGAGACACACATACTGAGGTCTGTCTTCAAGATAGTCCACGATCCATGCTACTAGGTATGAATCTACTCCCATCTCTGTCAGCTTGTCCCCAAGGAGCATAGGTTGGATGGTGTTGAAGGCGCTAGAGAAGTCCAGAAACATAATTCTTACAGCACCTCTGTCCAAGTGGGAGAGGGATTGGTGTAGCATATAGATGATGGCATCCTCCGCTCCCACCTTCTCCTGGTATGCGAACTGCAGAGGGTTGAGGGCATGGCAGACCTGTGGCCTTAGGTGGTGAAGCAGCAGCTACTCCATGGTCTTCATCACATGTGATGTCAGTGCAACAGGCCGGAAGTCGTTCAGCTCACTAGGACTTTGATACCTTTGGGACTGGGGTGATGCAAGATGTTTTCCAAAGCCTCGGGACTCTCCCCTGTTCCAGGCTCAGGTTGAAGATGCGCTGTAGAGGACTCCCCAGCTCCAATGCACAGGCCTTCAGCAGTTGCGGCGATACTCCATCTGGACCCGCTGCTTTGCTAGCACAAAGTCTCCTCAGCTCTCTGCTTACATGGGCTGCTGTAATTGTGGGTTGGGGGAAACTCTCTCCTATGCTAGTAACAATTCCCATGAAAATAACAATCTGTTTAAATTGTACATCTGCTTTCCCATATGCAAGCGGCAGCGCCGTAAAGTGGCTAGCATGAAACGCCCGCCCAGGAGTTAGCAAGCAAAGTGAGTAGTATAATGAACAAGCTGGCCATACACTCTTCAACATTAAATAAAGTCTAATATAATGTGGTTCCATCTTATAGGATAGAAATCTCAGGCTGATGTCTCGTGTTGTGAGCTATACCTTTAGGCCCAACCCAGTAGTCTGGGGCTGACTTGCATTTACAGTCTTTGAGCAGTTTACTAGAGGTTTCTGTCTTTATTAGATTCTATGCCAGTTGCCCCACTGTGCAAAGGATATTGAGATACTTAGCCACACTAAAGAAATCACCAAAGGGAAGAAATAAAATGAGGTCCTAGATCTGATATATCTGCAAACATGTAATTTCTTTAAGAGAATCATCTGCCAACTCTCATGGTGAGGGCAACTTCTTAAGTGGTATGAAGTGTGCTAATTTAGAAAAATGATCTACTGTAGTACTACCAAAATAATAACACAGTTAAAAGATGAGGAAGACCTGCCACAAAATCCATGTTATATGGCTTGTTATTGGTGCTTAGAATAGTTGGGTACAACCTTGCAGAACAAAAACTGTGACTACTGTTTATCCCTCTTACACTACCATTTATCACTTGTTTTTACATGTTTTGAATATTTTATCATAACTGGTGATTTTCATATGGAAGGTAACACAGATTCTATGTCAAGTGAATTTAAAAGTCTGTTATCTTGTTTTACTTTAGAACAACATGTGCAGATTCCTACATATATGCTTTGCCACACCCTAGATCTTTTTGTCTCGCATGGTGTTAAGCCAGTTGTGTTCTCAAGAAGTTTGCAATATTAGATCACTTATGGTGTTTTTTGAATTGACCTCTGAATATATATCTCTGAAAACAGAAATAATAAGGGACACAGAATATATTTAGTTTATAGTTTTCTATCAATGAAGTTTCATATGATTTATTTATTTATTCAAAAATGTATTTATGTGATTTATGTGATACTGCAGCATGAAGTGTACTAGATGCAATGGCCCCTGAACACATTAACACATTTTAGCAAAAATGCACTGTACTATGAAGGCTTGCACACATTTGTCAGTTACAAACAGGCTATAGGAAAGCTGAATACAGGTGGAAGAAAACTAGATTAGAGATACACTGAAATGCTGTATATATAGGGAAAGCATGTCAACACATCAGAAAGCCATACAGAAAGCACAACTGGCATATTTCTCAAAAATTATAACTGACAATAAAAATAACCCTACAGTGCTATTTTCAACAATCAGAAGTCTACTAAACTCTACTCAACCTGTGGTAGAAGGGGCATCTGTTGAGATTGTGAAGAATTTGCACAGTCTTTTAAAAATAAAATGGTGGATATCTGAGGCTCTATAGTGTCATATTCTAATGCATTCATCTCTAATAGCGATGCTTCTGACTTGTTGGATTATTTTAATGAGATAGGTTTGGAATGTTTGGAAGAAATATTCACACAGTTAAAACTATAAATGTTCTACATATCCCATTCCCACTAAACTATTTAAGAAAACTTCTCAAAGATGAGTTGGTCTCAACCGCTGCGAGACATGGACGTTTGAGATGGTGCTTCTCTGGCAGTGCTGTTATTTAGCTTTTTTTTATTATCTATCCGAGATATCCTGTATTTAATTAATCAGAGGAATCAAGTATAAGTATATTAGAAACATGAGCAGGAGACCAAGGGGTCAGAAATGGAAGGAAAAGGTACCTAAAGTTTCATCAAAGTCTAATCTGGTCTCAAGTTCACAATGCGTCCTGCCACAGACTGAGATGAAAGAGAAAGGTAAAGGAATGGATCAGCCAGGACCTCACAATGCAACATCAGCTTTAGCTGATAGTGTATGTGGAAGCAAAGCTGCGAGTGAGGCCGGCAATGAAAATTAGCTGCCCTCCGGTGGCATATTTGAACCTAGTATTTATCCCCACTGTCAACTGCTACTAACACCACTTGTGAGTCAACAGCATAAACTCGAATAGGATATAAAACTCTGCCTTCGGAGCACAGAAAAGATTGAAGCAAGCTGCCTAGGTTGAAGGTATTGATTACTCCACTTGGGGTTAAAATTAATGATATAAAGGAGGATATAAAGGATATAGCAAGAATAGATATTTTGCTTCAGGATATAAAAGACCAGGAGGTACATTTAAGCAGTAACTTTGATGTAAACCTGAAAGATAATCTACCAAAAATTCAAAAAACACAGGAAAATATGAAGAAAATTGTGGATAAAATCAGAGTACTTGGTGCTCGCCTGGAAGAAATTAAGAAAACATTTACGACTCATGTAGACGAAGCAGAACAATTGAGATCCACCTCCAACTAAAAAGCAACTGCTGTAGAAAACAAATGCAAAGTGTTTTGTGATAAATTTGCAGTGCACAAAGATAGATATTGAAGGAACAACATCAGAATCGAAGGACTTCCTAAAAACTGTGCAAGTCCAGACCCAGTGAAATTCATAGCTGAACTGCTTTCCAAAATAATAGAAGACATTAAATTGAACACTGAGATCTCAGCAGCTTATCACATACATGGATCAAATGCCTCAAAGCCTAGAAGCTTGATTGTCAGATTTGACAAACATCAGGTTCAAGAATATTTGATGTTGATTCTTTGATTTGAATACAACCGTATTTGTATTTTCCTAGATTTCTCTCCTTCAACAGCTGCCAAATAAGATACATTCTAATAGTAATACATTTTATTCAAAAGCACTTTTTAACATACCCAAGGCCACTGTACAACAATACACATAAAATCAAACAATCCAATATACAAACAAGGTCAAGAACCACAAAAGGCAATATTAAAAAGCCTAGGTTTAAAAACAGAAAATGAGGTACATGCACGGATTCCTAAACTAGGGCATTCCATAGCCATGGCCCTGATACACTAAAAACCCTGTCACCCATAGTGCGCAGTCTGCATAATGGAATGGTTAATAGCAAGGAGTCAGAAGAATGAAGTGAACGTGATAGAGTATATGGATAGATTAAAGAAGACAAGTAAGGTGGGGCTAGACCTTGAAGAGCCTTAAAAACTAAAAGGAGAAATTTATATGGAATATGGAAGGGAACAGGTAGCCAATGCAATTTTAGAAGTGTAGGAGTGATATGTTCAAAATGTTTTAAGTGGGTATCCACTCTAGCTACTGAATTCTGTATATATTGTAATTTATTTAGACTCGAGGCAGGGATACCAAATAGCACTGCATTGCAATAGTCAAGTTGCGAAATGACAAAAGCATGAATAAGCATCCCATTTGCAGCATTAGAGAGCAATGGACGCAGCCTTGAAATTTGCTTAAGGTGGAAAAAGGCAACCTTGAAAATATTAATATGAGGATCAAAAGATAATGTAGAATCAAGGACAACACCAAGATTTTTTAGCCTGTGCAGACAAGGATGTAATAAAGCCAGGGATTTTTACTGATGCATTGTCTATTTTTTTCAAAGTGCCTGGAGATGCAATAATTAAAGCCACAGTTTTTTTTTTTTTTTAGTCTGAGAAAGTTTTTCAGACAGCCAGTGTTTGATGTTGGCCAAACAGGCAACCAATGCAGGAGGAGGTAATATTTGCGTAAGCCTTGTGTGTAGATAAATCTGTGTATCATCGGTGTAACAGTGAAACCGCAGACTGTGCCATCTAATAGTGGCACCAAGAAGAAGCATATAAATGATAAGAACTGATCCCTGAGGGACACTGTGGAGCAAGTAAGATGGGTCAGACCTAAACCTACTGACAGCAAAAAATTGCTGACGGCCCTTAAGATATGATTTGAGCCATGCAAGAGCTGTTCTAGCAATATTTAACTCCTTCTCAAGTTGACACAAATTAATGTCGTGTTGGACCATATCAAAAGCAGCAGTAAGGTCAAAAAAGATTGTTAGTGTTAAAAGATCACGATCTGCTGCAATTAGGAAATCATTAGTCACCCTAACAAGTGTTGTCTCCGTACTGTGATTGGCCCTAAATACCAGAATGAAATTCCTCAAACAGGTCATTAGAGGCAAGATGGTCTTTTAAAAGTCCTGCAACAGCACATTTTAGGATTTTTCTAAGAAAAAGAAGGTTTATAGGTCTATAGTTTTTTAAATCCTCTGGGTCAAGTCCAGCTTTTTTGAGGACAGGTGTAACAACAGCCGTCTTTAGGTTGGCAGGGACCAAGCCAGTATAAAGATATGTGTTGATGATACTGGTGATAAAATTGAGAAGAAAAGACAAAGCAGCCTTAACCAAAAAAGAAGGTATAGGATCATAGCAAGCTTATGGACTGCAGGATTGTCCAAAAATGGAAGCTAAATAAACAACTTCTAGATAAGATAGGGGATGGACACAGTTTTGACTGAACAAATGGATCTTTTTGAAATTCAGAACAAATCAGATCAATCTTGTTATTAAAAAAAGACACAAATTTCTGAGAAAGGTCAGAAGAAGCAACCAATGGAGAGTTATTTGCAGGCTTAAGTATGTTATCCACAGCATTAAACAACATTTTCACAAAACTGAAATCAAATATAGCCTTTTTTTCCAGCTGAACTTAAAGTAAAAGTCGATGGTCAATTCTATATCTTTAGTTCTTACGAAGAAGTTAGAAGAGAGCTACACAGACAGATCCTGAAATCCTTTAAAATATGAATGTGAGTCATACCATATCTTGGTAATCCAAAAGAGTCTGTTCTGAAATTGGTCTTTAGTTGGTCATTAATATAAAATTTGCTGTAAACATACATCTATTTCATTTTTGGACACTTTTTCAGTTAGTATACTGAAACCATTAAGTAACTGTAGTAGTTGAAAGTGTCATTAGACTTAATTTTTTTCTTTTCTGGAGATTGTTTAACATTGTATTCTAGGCTTATTGTACCTGGATTGTACTATCATAAGATATTTCAATTTACCCCTTACCAAACCTGCAAAACACTATTGTTAACTCTGATTATACCCCTCTGATCTTGGAGCTTGAATCACTGTGTCCTATACGCTCATTTTATACCTGGCGTCTTAACCCCCTGTTATTAGCAGATGTGAACTTTATAGAATTTATCTGCAAACAAACTGAATATTTTTTAGAGTGTGGTGGATGGCCGGCTAAATATTCCGGCCCTCACCCCCAGGCCGCCAGGTGGAGCTCTCCCGACAGCATGGACGTTCCCCGAATTCCAGCAGGGCCTCATGGACTTTGTAGTTTGTATGCACAGCCCTGCTGGATACCATGGGGGCCACCAGGAGTCGCTGTAGGGAGGCTGTCGGACTGTTATGTGCCCTATAACCTGGAAGTACGTCCTGGTCACATGAACAGGAGAAGTGACGTATTTCCAGGTTGAAGAAAAGGACTTTTACCCTGACCCAGAAGTAATAAGGACTTGTGGACTGTTGGGCAGGAACACCTCCGGGTCAGGGGGTATAAAAGGATGCTGGGAAAGCCCAGACACTGAGCTGAGCTGGGAGGAAGGGTGGCTAAGTGTCTGGGAGAGGAGGAGAGAGTATTGTTGTTGTGTAGTAGGAGAATTGATTATCGTATGAGTAGTGTGGAGTGAAGGGTGCTTTGTGCACGTTATTATTATACAATAAATAATAATTGTACAGTTACCTGGTGTTTGGCGTGGTACCTGAGGGTTCAAGAGGTCGATAAGAGCCTCGACTGCGACAGAGACAAATGCATCCTCAGAAGTCTCTGCGGGGAATACTCTGTAGAAACTCTGAAAACATTTTTAAGAGGATAGGTAATGTGATATCTTTCCCATAAAAATAAATTGGAGACCAATAATGCATCAGTGTTTCAGTGTGTGAAATTTGCAGAATAGATCAAGAATACTCTGGATTCTACAAATGAGGCACTTCACCGGAAAAGGCAGGTTTTACCATCAGAATTTAACCTCTTTTATAGTAAAAGCAGAACATCTCATCTTTAAAGTGTGACATCTTTGCTGTGAACACAAAGAGAAAGCTAATAAGATCTTAACTCGGTAAATCCAAATGTAGGAAGTTTGTAACACAGTAACAGCAATTCCCAATGCAGATGGAGATAAAATCATTGACCATAAAAATATAACCCAGACATTTAGGGAGTACTCTAAGTTCTTATATTATATTCAGTTTAAAGAAGACAAAGCACAATCTTAGCAGTATTTTAATGCAAAACAAATACCACTGCTAGATAGTTTTATTGCAGAGGAAATGGACAACCTCTGACACTCTCAGAACTATAAATGCAATAAACTCTGGGTAAGTAGCAGTTTCAGTTCTGAGTAATGATGTTAAGATACTCTCCAAATTTCTAGCTAGAAGAATTGAGAAATTGCTTCCTTTTGTAATATCAGAAGACCAACTTAGATTTATTAAAGGCAGATAATTAGCTTCAAACCTTCAACATCTGCTTAATGTAATATACTAACTCATAAAATCTAACAGACCAGAGACCTTATTATCTTTGGACGCAGAAAAAGCATTTGACATGGTTGAATTGGGACTACCTGTTCACCACAAATTTGTGTTTGACCCAAATATATGTGCATGGATAAAATTACTTTATACCAGTCTAGAAGACTCTGTCAGTATTAACAAAATTATCTTCAACTACTTCAAACTAGAATATGGTACTCGACAAGGGTGCCCTGTATAACTATTGCAATCACTATTTAGCCATTGGCCACACACTTTTGAGAGGCATTAGAGATACGTGGGATTATCAGAGAAGAACTTCAGCAGTAAATATCACTATACACAGGTAATACGATACTGTATATATCAGACCATCAAACATCTTTACCAGTTGTCCTTTATACTGTAGCAGAATTTCAGAAGATATCTGTACTCAAATTCGATTTGAATAAAAGTGTGCTTTTTCCAGTAAACTCTCTAGCACACATCTATCCATTAATTTTATCAAAACAGTTTAAATATCTTGGGGTAAACATCACAAGTAAAACAGTTTAAATATCTTGGGGTAAACATCACAAGTAAATCTAAATGTGATTTTGCTATCCACACAGAAACAAATCCAACAAGAAGTGAACAGATGGTTTATGCACCATCTCACATTAGCAAGGAGAATCAATATTGTCAAGATGAACATCCTTCCCAAACTTCTTTTTCTATTTCAGAGCCTTTCTATATACATTATTAAATCCTTCTTTAAGAAATTAGAGTCAGTTATAACCTAATTGATCTGGAATTCGAGTCAAACACATTCATAAGGCAATTCTACAAAGACCTAAAGCAGAAGGTGGCCTGGCACTACCTAAATTTCAGTTTTATTACTGGGCAACAAATATACAAGCTATACAGTCCTGGAAATTAACAGAAATTGATGAATAGAAAAGCCTGGTTTGCAATGGAAATAAAATCTTGCAGTACTTCTTTATATGTCCTGGTTTGTGCCCTAGTAAATGCTAAGTATCATCAGTATAGCAATAATCCAGATGTCCGTCAATCACTCTGAATATGGAACCAATGCACTTCAAGGCAGAGAAGTGTTTATCTGTTGTACCTCTACACAATAATCACCTTTTTGAACAATCTCAAACCTACACTGTACTTTACCTTTGGAAAATGCCTGGGATTACAACACTTAGAGGATTGTATAAAGTTTTTTTGCATCTCATGAACAATCACCCTTCAAATTTAACTTCCCAGCAACACATTTTTTTACTACTTTCAAACCTACACAATTTTCCATACTTATCAGTCCATCCATCCATCCATTTTCCAACCTGCAGAATCTGAACACAGGGTCACGGGGGTCTGCTGGAGCCAATTCCAGCCAATACAGGGCATAAGGCAGGAACCAATCTTGGGCAGGGTGCCTACCCACCGCAGCTTATCAGTCTTAAAGAGTCAAATAGAATCCGAACAATATATAAAAACATCTCAGAGTGTCTTCCTTTTAAGATCTTTAGGGAATGAGGGGAAGATTTTTTCACTTAATATCTCAAAAAAGGAGTGGAAGGTAGTCACACTTAGGCTGCAGCCTTGAGAAATGGGGAAACGTTTTTAGTACACCACTGAAGTTCCTCGTTCTCTAGTGATTTAATTTCAGTTTTGAAATATATTTCCATTTTCATCCACATTCTTGGTGTGTGGTTGTTCTTAGTTTTTAGTTTGCATTTTCATTCTTTTTTTTGTTTTGTTTGCACTTTACCCTTCAGGGCCTCCATAACTGAGACCGCATTGTTGCAGGTGGTTAATGATCTCAGGCTCAACATAGATTCATATAAGTAAACATTTAAATTTTATTAGATATAAGTGCTGATTTTGACATGATTGATCATTCCATCCTGTCACATTTCCTTGAAATGACTTGAAAAAATTTAATCAATAGGGTTCTTTGGTACTGTCCAAGACATATATAGCAGTGAGAAGCTTTCATGTTAAACTAAGTGAATTTTTATCATTGTCCGTAACAATTTACTGTGAAATAGCACAAGGCAGTATCCTGGGTCCTTTTTTCAATAATTTTAGAAAACATGCTGACGATACATACTGTAGTTGTGTTGCAGGAAAACCTGGTGCTCTTCATATAACAGTCAATTTGTTATAAAAGAGTGGGTGTGGGAAATTTTTTTAAAAATCAGGAAAAGACAAATGATTATTATAGGCCTACAGAAAATGGGAGAGAAAGTGAAATCAAGGCTTGGTAGTTAATTGACTCGAAGTAAATCACAGTTTCAGAAAAATCTCAGAATTTTAAAATTAACCTCCAATATGTTACCAAGACAACTTTTTTCATTTGACGAACATTGCTAACGTCAGACTTTTTTTATCATAAAAAGATGCTGAGAAGCTGATGCATACTCTCATTACAAATTTTCTTGTTTACTCCATTCTCTTTATACTGACCCACCGAGTAGCACCATTAACAAATTACAGATTGTTCTGAATTCGACAGCCTGACGAACTTATGAAAGCAAATAAAAAACAGATCATGTTTCAACCATTTTCGTGTGAACTTAATTTGCCAAATGTATCTTTTAGAATAGATTTTTAAATTCTTTTACTCCGTTACAAAGCACTTAATGGACTAGCACCTTCATACGTCACTGAACTTTTAACTATTTACACTTCTCCTTGTTCTTTTAAGAACTGTCATTTCTGTGGTTCTCCACATATAGAGAGTTAACAAGAAATATAAATGGTTAGGCAGCATTTAGTCATTATACACCAATACTATGAACTACACTTGGTTTGTTTGTGTGCGTATATATATAAATATATATATATATATATATATATATATATATATATATATATATATATATATATATATATATATATATATATATATAAAGGTGCTATGTAATTAAAATTTGATTGACTGATACAGGTAAACCAGTCTAAGGCATCATAAGCAATAGCGTAGTCATGAACATCAGTATTAATTTTTTCCCCTACCAGTAATACCATTAATCATTTGTAAAGTTTTGGTGATAGCCTCATGTCTGAAAATGCCTGATGAGTAGGCCCATTCCGTAATTTTGCCTCTTAAATTAGAAGGGACAATTAATTTTCTGGCTGGAATGTTCTGAATATTAGGAACCTGAGACTTGGAATTTTTAATACATTCTTCTAAATTGTTTGGGAACTCTACTTAAGGCGCCTACAAAAAAATGAAAATTTTGACTCCTCATGCCACTGTCATTATTCTTTCAATGCAAGTTTTATTGCTAACAGCAATAATAAATATTGATGGAAAATCTTTAGAAACTATCAATATATCATCAATGTAAACAAATACAAAGTTCAGAAAAGTATAATTTACTAAGTACAAAACATCATGAAAAATATAATTAAAAAATGTTTGGAAAACTGCAGAAACATTAACTAAACGTATAAGGCCTTACTTTATATTCCTAATGTCTGTTTCATGAGTGTTATGCCATTTTTTCACTCATCATTTTGAGTATGTAGTATACACTATATAAATCTAATTTACATAAATGCAGTTAATCCCATAACCTGATTGAGCAGAGAAGAGATAAAAGGCAGAAGATAAATGTTGTTTTTTTCAAGTCATTTTATTGCAGTCTATGCAAGGACGTAGCAAAGAGAAACCTGGCCCCAGTAGATCTTCTAGACAGTTTAATAAATCAATTTCCTAAAATTTCCTTAATTCATTCTTCAAAAGCTTCTGTGTAAAGGTGATAGAAAGAATAAATGTTTCCTTTTGGAAGTTGCACATCAGTTAGTAATTTTATGGAGCAATAATACATCCTATATGGGGAACATTCTGATAATTTTCTGTTTGCTAAATACAGTAATCCCTCCTCCATCGCAGGGGTTGTGTTCCAGAGCCACCCGCGAAATAAGAAAATCCGCGAAGTAGAAACCATATGTTTATATGGTTATTTTTATATTGTCATGCTTGGGTCACAGATTTGCACAGAAACACAGGAGGTTGTAGAGAGACAGGAACGTTATTCAAACACTGCAAACAAACATTTGTCTCTTTTTCAAAAGTTTAAACTGTGCTCCATGACAAGACAGAGATCACAGTTCCGTCTCACAATTAAAAGAATGCAAACATATCTTCCTTTTCAAAGGAGTGCGTGTCAGGAGCACAGAATGTCACATAGATAGAGAAAACAATCTCTAGCAAACAAATCAATAGGTCTGTTTGGCTTTTAAGTATGCGAAGCACCGCGGCACAAAGCTGTTGAAGGCGGCAGCTCACACCCCGTCCGTCAGGAGCAGACAAAGAGAGAGAGAGAGAGAGAGACAGAGAGAGAGAGAGACAGAGAGAGACAGAGTTTGTTTTTCAAGCAAAAATCAATACGTGCCCTTCGAGCTTTTAAGTATGCGAAGCACTGTGCAGCATGTCGCTTCAGGAAGCAGCTGCACAGAAGATAGCAACGTGAAGATAATCTTTCAGCATTTTTAGACGAGCGTCCATATCGTGCTCAATCCCCATTTGTCAGGATCAGAGAAAGTCTGCGCAAGAGAGAGAGAGAGAAAAGTAAGCAATCTAGCTTCTCAGCCATCTGCCAATAGTGTCCCTTGTATGAAATCAACTGGGCAAACCAACTGAGGAAGCATGTACCAGAAATTAAAAGACCCATTGTCCTCAGAAACCCGCGAAGCAGCGAAAAATCCGCGATATATATTTAAATATGCTTACATATAAAATCCGCGATGGAGTGAAGCCGCGAAAGGCGAAGCGTGATATAGCGAGGGATTACTGTACATCTATATAATCTTGATAATCACTGGGAAATTATTTGAGAGTATGGCAGTGCAATACGGGAGGTGAAATACATTTAAGGCAATTTTTTTTAATTTGAGCTCCAAGCAAGATATGTGTAATTCTTTCTTCAATGTGGTACTTAAAGCTATCTGGTGCTCCGCAATCAAAGAAGTTATGTTTTTCCCTTTGATTGGTGAGTTTCTCTACTGAAAACACACATTTTCTCTTTACGTGTCTTTATTTCTGAGGTTAAGACACTATTTCATCAATCATATTGAAATGCATGTCTGAAGCAAGACCAAAAATTTGTTTTCTTTGACCTTGTTCACATCAGTTACATCAAGTTCCATCTCAGAGTCCCAAATTTTTTGAATGCGAGATGCACTGTGACCTTTAGGTTAAGTTCAGCCATCCATTATATCAGACCTGGAACAGAATTTCTGTTTCCAGGCATGCTTGTTGTGTTATTCTTCTTGACTTAGATAGACAGAACTGTTTGTTCAAAATTATACATTTTCTCTTCTTCACAATTAACAAAATTGAATATTCTTTAGTCATAATGGTAGATGACAAAGTGGGTTTCTTGTGGTAACAGAAAGGAAGACCAGCATAATTCTGTAATACTTTCTGGAAGTACTTTCATATCCTGTGACCATCAGTGAGCTCCCTGCTATATTCACTGACCCTTCCTTTATAATTGGGCAAAAGGCTCAGACTTTCACTGACTCCATGGTGTCATGTTCAGCTCAACAGAAACCTTTGTCTCAGAGCAGGTTCTAAACCACCAGAGTTCCAAAATCACATCAAGTGATACTTGGTGTTCTTCACTGCCCTAGGGATTATGTCCAATTCCTGCCACAGTCACTTTGTGTATGGCGTTTATACATTTTCTTGGTGTGTTCTTGTTGTTTCTCTATAGTTTTCTAACACCTGTAAGTTAGATGGATTTGTGACAGAATTGGCCAATGTTGGTGTGTGTCTGAGAGTGGACCACCTTTCTGCCCAGGACTAATTATGTCCCAGCACTCACAGTCACTTGAATTGTTTCCAGCTCCCCATTATTCCAATGTAGATTAGGTCATTTGGAGGATATATTATTTTTGATAGACTAACATGCACCTATGATATTGGTTTGATCTATCATTTACTAAAAAAATTACAAAAACAAGAGAATATGGCTGTTACCATAGCAATTTGGCCAGATTCTTGGAGGAGAAGCACATTCTTTTGCCCATTTTGATCCATATGGTTGTGTGTGTGGGGAGTATGGTTGCATAGTGGCTTTCACTCCTACCTCTCAGTTGCAGTGTCTTAGGTTTCATTACTACCTGCTTGTTATTTATTTTTTTAGATTACATATTCATGTTTAAATGTTGTTTTTCTGTGGGAACAATATTTCCCCAAAGGGGAATGGCCTATATTAATAATAAGTTGAAGTTGACTCCGTGAGAATGTGCGCACGCTTGTGCTCTACAGTTGCCAAGAACGACTTATTAAGTATTAGCAAATGTTGTAGCCTTGTGTATTATTCAACTAAATCCTAGTTCCACTGACCATATTTTGCTTTTCCATATTGGTGGCATATAGTTTTCTTTATTTAAATGTTTGTTATTTTCTATTACTTTCAGGAGAAAGTAAGAAGATGATTGTCCTAGTGCTGGGTGGTATACCAGTTCATACCGGAAAACCATTTTTTATTTTTGTTATGATATGGATTTTTCTTATACCGCAACACTTGTTTAAATTGCCTAAACGACGTTTGGAACGTGGCGCAGCGGGAAACTGTTCAAGTGGGGACCTTTTTCATTGCTACAACACTAATCACAGAGGTGTTGCGCGGGGGCTCTTTTTCACTGCTGCACTGCTAAGCAGGTAGTGGTAGTGTAGGTATTGCGCGGTGAAAATGGACAGAGAACATTCCGAAACTGAAGCAGTAGCTGACGATAAAGTTGAACATGATGACACAGAAGAACTTTTGCCGAAAAAAAGGAGTCAGGTCACTGGAGATACTTTGGTTTTACAAGGTCTGATGTGGACCATTATGTTCAAATGTGTAAATACTGTTTCTAAGCCAAGCTAAGTTGTACTTGTTTTATTTGTTTTCAATACAGTGTAATGTACCTGGGTACTGTGTAATAGTGTGACGACATGTTGACTTTATTCTCGACATTTCCACTTTAATCTTGACGCTTATGATGAGAATAAAGTCGACATGTTGACTTTATTCTCGACATTTCCACTTTAATCTTGACGCTTATGATGAGAATAAAGTCGACATGTTGACTTTATTCTCGACATTTCTACTTTATTCTCGCCGTTTATGTCAAGATTAAAGTCGACATGTTGAGTTTATTCTCATAATAGTCATTAAAGTAGAACATCATAAACTAAACTTCATCGTAAAATGAACATTTAATTTACTAGATTTTCTCAAACCCCGTCATAAGTTATATAGCACATTAAATGCTTTGTGTTAAGTGTTCCCAAGCCATGTTAAATTGGTACGTGCTTCTTAAAGTGACTTCCTCTTGTACTGAGGAGGCGCCGCAGCGATCGCGATCGAAAATTATATCAAGTATTTATCTTAGCATTCTAAATGTTCTGAGAGCAGGAATATAATGAAGTGAATGCATTCTGTGCGGTGATTGCTGCCCGCGCCTCCTCTTAGTGCGGAGGAAGTCAGTTTAAGAAGCGTAGTGATTAACAACTAGGTCGGGGAACACAACACAAAGCATTTAATGTGCTGCATTAACTTATGACGGGGTTTGAGAAAATCTAGTAAATTAAACATTGATTTTAGGATGAAGTTTAATTTATGACATTCTACTTTAATTCTAAAATAAAATATGAGAATAAAGTGGAAATGTCGACTTTAATCTCGACATAAGCGTCAAAATTAAAGTGGAAATGTCGAGAATAAAGTGAACATGTCGTTTACTTAGGGCTATACCACAAATAGCATTATAAATGCAAGTTGCAGTTTTATTATTTATGTATATAGCTTAGCTTGAAGCAAGGTCCATATTAATGCAGTTTGCCTAAATGTTGGTTTAGTTGGTAAAGATATCACCAAGTTGCACTTGTTTTATTTTATTTTAATTTGGTGAATACTGTGTAATGCACCTGGGTTTGAAGTCTTGAAGTAATAGTGCAACTATCAGTAATAATACTATTATTTATTTTATTGTTATTATTTATTAGTTTAAATATTATGCAGTTTAATGATGGTAAAGTTGTTTAAAAAGTCACTTTAACGTGTCAGTGGACAGGGATGGTTAACATTAACAGAAAGTGTAGTTGGTTTACAAAAAATATTTACTGTTTATTCCTTTTCTAAGACATGTTCAGTGCAATACAACTTTTGACAAGCACCTCTGGATATTTTACTAAGTCTAAATGCCTCTTTGGATGGTTGAAAATATGTTGTCAAAATTATAGTTTAAGTTGTTTGCAAAATTTGTTCAATAAAAGGTTCTATATTTTGACTGCATCTGTCATGCAATGTGATTCCTTCTCTTCATTAGTGCCACCCCCTTGAAAACTATCACTTTATGGGGCCATGCAAACCTGTATTAATACTTGTGTGCACATTAAAATGTTTTTTTGTACAATGTACAATTCTCATAACAGTGAAATAGGTTATTCTTAGCCAGTCTACTACAGTAATTGCAGTGGAAAATGTGGTTAACATCCACTCATGCATGGGAAAAAAATACCGTTGAATACCGTGTGTTGTGATGTGGGATTTTACATATAACTTGATAAATGTTTTGTATGTCTTTTATTTCTAATTTGGGCAAAGCAATGCAATTTAGTGTTCCCCCCCCTCCACCTTAGGAATGGGTCTGTTTGAATTTTATGACAGGATTTGTGTCTTAAACCAGTTTGGCAGTGTTTCTTTGCTAAAGTCATTTCTAACCCCTGCAAGTTGGCTAAGGTGTACTTTAACAAATGGTTTGGGGGCAGGTGTTAAGATGTTCTATTCCCCCATTGGTCTGAGGTATGGCTGTTTGGAATTGGCTTTTCTCAGAGGCCGTTAAGTACCATGATGTCCTATTGGCTGTAGGGGTTGGACAGAACATCTATAAATGTATGTGTTTAACCTCACACACTCTCTCTTACTAACCAACATCTGAAAGAAGCATCTCTCTTGCTAACCTGTGATGATGAAGAGCACAGCTCAGCAGCCATTTTGAACAGACATGTGGCTGAAAGCTGAGCACCAATGATGCCTTAACTAGAGACATTTAAGTAACTAGAAGACTGTGTGCCACCTGAACTACATATCATCATTTAATCAGGTTGTGTGGTTGCCAATATTCAAATGTACTTTACATTTTGTTATTATTTATGAATACTATCAATAATACATTGTTTAAACTGTAACTTAACTTCTACTTGTCTTTTTACTACATCTAATTGCCTGAGGTTATAGATATAGAAGGGAAGGTGGGGATAAGTTATACACAATCCATATTACTAACCTAGAATGGTAAACCGGAAGGCACGGACGCAGGTACACAGCGATGGACCCAGGAGACATAGTGCGCAGGCGCCTACAACGCGCGTCTCATAAACTGCAAGCGAAGTCTGATCCACCACGAACGAAGGAGTCACGGCTCAAAAACGAAAGAGCTCAACTAACGTAAATAAGACATGAAGCAACAATGCGCCCATAGCTAACGACTAACGACACAGCCACACAGAAAAGAGGATTCTGCACTGCACCCCAGAGTCAAACGGAAGACACTACGGAGTCCGCAAAGGTCCACAAAGATAGTACGGAAGGAGGGTACACGGCGATGGACCCAGGAGACATAGTGCGCAGGCGCCTACAGAGCACATCTCATAAACCGCAAACGAAGTCTGATCCACCGCGAACGAAAGAGTCACGGCTCAAAAACGAAAGAGCTCAACTAACGTAAATAAGACATGAAGCAACAACGCGCCCATAGCTAACGACTAACGACACAGCCACACAGAAAAGAGGATTCTGCACTGCACCCCAGAGTCAAACGGAAGACACTACGGAGTCCGCAAAGGTCCACAAAGATAGTACGGAAGGCGGGTACACGGCGATGGACCCAGGAGACATAGTGCGCAGGCGCCTACAGAGCACATCTCATAAACCGCAAGCGAAGTCTGATCCACCGCGAACGAAAGAGTCACGGCTCAAAAACGAAAGAGCTCAACTAACGTAAATAAGACATGAAGCAACAATGCGCCCATAGCTAACGACTAACGACACAGCCACACAGAAAAGAGGATTCTGCACTGCACCCCAGAGTCAAACGGAAGAGGCTACGGAGTCCGCAAAGGTCCACAAAGATAGTACGAAAAGCGCAGGTCCACACTACACAGCATGGTCCGGGTAATAAGAATAAACGAACTCTCCGTATTAAATGTACGGCATTTGCCAGTTCATTTGGAGCACGAACGAAATGTCTGTTTTCATGCAGGTAATGAGGTCCAAGCAGCAAAGAGAGCAGCCACAAAAGATACTAAACTTACCGCGTGGTTTAAACTCAATCAAAACAATCAGGATGCTCACCAGTGGAAGTATTGGGAGATTCCGGTTCACTATGTTTGGGTTGACAATGGTACGTTCTGGAGAAAACGACATCACCACGGTAATAATGTCATAGGCCGAATGTACACTGTCAGTATTAAGGAGCCGGAAAGGTTTTATCTACGGTTACTTCTTCAACATGAAACCGGAGCTACGTCATTTGACAACATTAAAACTGTTCAGATTGGCAACACCATCAAACTCTGTAAGACATTCCAAGAAGCAGTAAATGACAAAGGATATTTATTGGATGATACACTTTGGCAGAAAACTCTAAATGATGCAATATTGTATTCAATGCCAGGCCAAGTTCACCAACTGTTTGCTTATATCTGTGCATTCTCCTCCCCATCAGATCCATTGCACCTCTGGAATACAAACAAACGAGGAATGATAGAGGACATATGCCACAAGCTACATGGAAACGATGATTCCTGCATCAACTGTTAAACCTATGCACTTAAAGACATTCATTTGGCTCTAATGCTCCTTGGATATACGTTAGATAGCTTCAATTTACCAAATGTTCCAGATTCATTACCAACTCTACATTCAACACCAATAAATCTGCAAGAAGAACAACATATTGCGCAAACTATGATTTCCAGTTTAAATACCTTACAATCTGCTGCTTTTAATAAGATGTTCTTGCCACAGAAGACGACAGCCTGATACCCAAATGCTACTTTCTTGACGGCCCTGGGGGAAGCGGAAAGACATACCTTTATGAAACACTTATACATTTCTTTACTGCAAAACAACAGTTAATTATCGCATCAGCTACAACCGGTGTAGCAGCTAATTTGTTGATAAATGGTCGCACATGTCACTCCTTATTCAAACTTCCAGTCCCAATCACGGAAACATCGGTATCAACTATGAAAATGAACAGTAACAATGCACAAGAAATCCGTCTTGCAAAACTGTTGATTTTAGACGAATGTACAATGGCATCCAGTCATTTACTCAACACCATTGATAAACTTCTCCAAACGTTAATGAATAATAATATTCCATTTGGAGGAAAAGTACTGTTATTAGGAGGAGATTTTCGACAATGCTTAGCTATTGTTCCACATGCCATGCGTTCAGCTATTGTTCAGTCCAGTTTGAAATATGCAGACAATTAGCATTACTTTGAGACAATACATTTGGTACAAAACATGCGATGTCCAGATCCAGAATATACCAATTGGTTATTGCAACTAGGAGATGGAAACCTTACCAATACATATGGACTTCACCCAGATATTATTCAGATCCCACAAGCATTTATCTGCGACGACTTAGTGACGGAGGTGTTTGGAACAGCAATCACATTAGACCAGATACCACTATTAACACAACGGGCTATATTATGTCCAAAGAATATTGACGTTGATCGCATAAATAACCAGGTCATTGCGTTACTTCCTGGAGAAAGCCGCCTCTTTCTAAGTACTGACAATGTTGATTCTGAAGACGAGAATGAGCATCTTAATTTCCCCTTAGAATATTTAAACATTATTAACCCAGCCGGATTACCACAACACAATCTTAACCTTAAAATCGGGACAACAGTCATGCTATTAAGAAACCTTAATACTAAAAAAGGTTTATGCAATGGTACATGTTTAGTCATCAACACCATGACAGACAATGTTATTGAAGCAAAAGTACTTACTTTGCCATGACAATCAACAAATCCCAAGGACAAACCATGGACAGAGTTGGCATATACCTCTCTGAGCCTGTATTTGGACATGGACAACTTTATATAGCCTTCTCAAGAGTTCGGCGTTCATCTGACATTAAAGTTAAACTTATAGATACTCCATACCAAGGAAAACTCATTCAAGGACAACACACCATCTTTACTACAAATGTTGTGTATAAAGAAATATTCCAATAAATCTTTCTAATGTGCCATGCTATGGGTTCTTTACTTCCTTTGTTCGTCATCTACACCTTTACACTCCAATATATCTCATACATACATCAATGAATTTCGGGTTACCCAACACCAGGGGTTGGCGAGCGAAGCGAGCAGGGGGCGGAGCCCCCAGTAGTACCTTATAAACAGCGGTAAATCTGTGAGATTAGGCATTCTAAGGCTACATATTAATAATACAATAGGGGAAAGTAGAGCAATATATATTACTCTACCAAGAAAAAAAAACAGTGAAACCGTGATAATTTAGAAAAATACCGTGATATAGAATTTTGGTCATACCGCCCACCCCTACATTGTCCATTCAGTTCTTTAAACACATTTAGTTAGCTAAATGTTAGATATGTTTGACAATAATTTAGTTTAATTATGTACATTAACTGGCAAAAGACGCATAAGATTCAAAGCCAGCGCGCACTAGTACAGGGTGTGTGGTAAACACTGTTTACAATGGGGTAACTTAGAAGTACAAATGTGATTGCATTCACTTTATTTTCTCCCTCATACTGCTTGATCACCTTAATTTTTGTACCAAGATCAATTGCCTTTCTTTCCTGTAATTGTAAGACAACTGTAACTGAACGTAATCGAAACCGCTGCAGGTAATAAACTGAGATCAAGATGAATGAATCACGACATGTGGGGCTGGCATGGTAAAAACTCTCATTCCTCTATAAAATGCAGTTTAAGTGACATTGATCTAGTACATAGCCCCATAGTTGACAGGTGCAAAAAAAAAAGTTAGTTTGAGCGAATTATTAATCTCTTCGAATGGATTATTTTTAGTTCCATAAGAAGCATATACCTATCGGGTGTGTTTTATTTTGCAAGTTGTTTTGCTTAGCGGGGGCCTCGATTCCAAAGCACATTTGTTTCTTTAATTATTTAAAACACTTGCAGAGATCCCCACCTTCTCGTCCTGCTCCATCCTGCCCCTATGGCTGCAGAAGTTGAAGTGGGTGGGAGTAGAAAAGAAAAAAGTATTTTAGCAGCTATTTAAAAAAACACAGCAATTCAGAGTAGGCAATTCTCTGCACACTGCCATTAAATAAGAGATCAAGAGCTACTTGATGATACCTGAGGTGGACAGTGATGCAATTCCACTTGAGTGGTGGAAAACACAAGAAGTACATTTCTCCAAATTAGGGAAACTTTTGCAAAAAAAGTGTTTCTGCATCCCTGTCTCAAGCAGCCATTCTGAGAGGACTTTCAGTACCAGAGAAAATGTTGTAACATGTAACTCTGCTGCTCTGAAGCCAGATGCTGTGGACAGAGTGATGTTTCGATGCGTCTGAGAAACTGATGCGAGATTGGAGGAGACAGGAAGATATAAAAAAAAAATTGTCGCATTTTTGAAGACGCGTATAAGTCAGGGTCTGATTTTATGATCGATTTTGGGTTATATACGGTATGTTCTTGACTGTATGCTGTGCAATTCACCTTACAGCAGAGCAGTTTGTTTATCCTGACTGTAATGTTCTTGCCCTGTACCTCAGTTATGATTAGTATTTTATTCCCTTGGGATTCCTACCTTATTTACATTAAGGGTAAGTGTCTTTTTAAAATGCTCTAATTATAATAGTTTTGTTGGTCTTGTTTTGTAGGACTTACAGGATGTACTGTACTTGCACTGTCTGATCTCAGTAATACCTGACTGGTCATTTTATTGTTTTTGTGTTGTTTTTATAACCAGTTTCAATGTCCTTTTTTTAAACTTTTATTAAACACTAATATATTGTAAGCTAGGGCACACATTCTTTATCCATAAGATCATTTTAATACATCACTTTGTATTGCTGGAAGGCTGCTGGTGTGTTAGAGAGACCAAATGTGATTCTTATTTATTCATAGAGTCCCCATGTTCTTGTGATTTCTGTGCATTCCCTGCTTTCCTCACTCACAAAGCTCTAATGATATGCTTTCCCTTGATCCAGGACAGTAAGCCAAGAGTTACCACCTACAGTAGGTTCTCTAAAATTTCTTGTATTTTGTGAATTGCATGTCAATATACATGGGTTTTCTGATTGAATAATCATTAGTCTACACATAACTGTAATTCTCTATTCCTTTTTCTTACGCACACAACTGGTGATGAGGATGACAATGTTGAATTTTGAATCTAACTTCTGATGTGTAAATCCTGAATATGATTTTTCGCTTCCTGATATAGTGGTTGTGAAAAAGCATTGTATGTTTTCCTGATAGAGGTGTTGTCTTTCAGGTGTGTACTTAGTTTGAGGTCTGGAATGCAGCTTGTGTTCCAGTCATCTTTGCAGAAGCTTCACATTCTTCTCTGAGGAGCTGTGAGAATTGTCCCTGTTGCTTTGGGGAAAAATGACTCAAGTCTACTGGGGAAATCCCATGGTTGGCATGTTTTTGTAGTGATACATTCACTTGAAGTGGACAAAGTCATATGAAGCCAGGGGAGCTGGACAGAAGTCCTATGTGCTTGCCCAGAGAGGATGCATGCAAGGGCAGCCTGACATCCCACTCTACTAGCTAGCTTTGTTCTTCACGGTTCCAAAATTCACTTAGCTTCAAACGTTTAAAAAATAAGTAAGCTTCACAAAATACAGTCTAAGGGCTCGTTTATACTTCACTCTCAGAATGCGTACGTGCCCGCATCATGGCTGCCAACGCGTTCCCAGCGTTCATTTGATGCATCCTCTGAGCAGGTCCTCAAAAATTAACGAGACGTGTGTGCAAGTTGCAGTACCAGCAAAAAGTCGGGGGGCGCAGTGTGCTAAAAGTTGGAATGTGACGTCAGTGTCTCTGTTTACTATCTACATGTGACAGAAAGCCGCTTTGCGGATCCTACAAGATCGATGTGCGCGATTCGATGTTTGATGTATGGTTTGATGTGGTGAAGCAAAATGCCGACATACAGATGTATTTGTGGTGCTTTTACATTCAAGCGTCGCATATAGTGCTGGGCGGTATACCGGTTCATACCGAAAACCGTTTTTTATTTTTTTTATGATATGGATTTTTCTTATACCGCAACACCGGTTTAAATTGCCTAAACGACGTTCGGAACGTGGCGCAGCGGGAAACTATTCAAGTGGGGACCTTTTTCACTGCTACACCGCTAAACACAGATTTGTTGCGCGGGGGCTCTTTTTCACTGCTACACCACCAAATAGGTAGCGGTAGCGTAGGTATTGCGCGTTGAAAATGGACAGAGAACATTCCGAAACTGAAGCCGACGATAAAGTTGAACATGATGAACAGAAGAACTTTTGCCGAAAAAATGGAATCACGTCCGTCACCTGGAGATACTTTAGTTTTAAAAGGGTCAGATGTGTAAATACTGTTTCTATATTACTGGATAATACTGCAAGCCAAGTTGTACTTGTTTTATTTGTTTTCAATACAGTGTAATGTACCTGGGTACTGTGTAATAGTGTGACGACATGTTGACTTTATTCTCGACATTTCCATTTTAATCTTGACGCTTATGATGAGAATAAAGTCGACATGTTGACTTTATTCTCGACATTTCTACTTTATTCTCGCCGTTTATGTCAAGATTAAAGTCGACATGTTGAATTTATTCTCGTAATTTGTCATTAAAGTAGAACATCGTAATCTAAACTTCATCGTAAAATGAGTATTTCATTTACTAGATTTTCTCAAACCCCGTCATAAGTTATATAGCACATTAACTGCTTTGTGTTAAGTGTTCTCCGAGATTCTTAAACTGAGGTTCTTAAAAGAGGAGGCGCCGGCAGCGATCGCCGCACAGAATACATTCACTTCATGTTCTTCCTGCTCTCTGAACATTTAGAATGCTAAGATAAATACTTAATATAATTTTCATGGTTGAATGCATTAAAGCATGCATTAATCATGTGGGGGCACGGCGGCGTGCCTGCCTTGCATTTGCATGTTTTTCTGGTGGGTTTACTCGGCGAGCTTCAGTTTCCTTTCAAAGTCATGTAGGATGTGTGGTTTTGTTATGCTATATTGACCCTGCTAGTGTATGTTTTGCTTGTACAGTGGAACCTCGGTTCACGAACGTCTCGGTACACGTACAACTCGGTTTACGACCAAAAAGTTCGCCAAACTTTTGCCTCGGTTCACGACCACACACTTGGTATACGAACAAGCCAGGTTCCCTTTCGGTTTGTTCATGTTCAGTCTCTCCCTGTGCATT
The DNA here is from genome assembly GCF_900747795.2 of Erpetoichthys calabaricus. NCBI lineage: Eukaryota > Metazoa > Chordata > Cladistia > Polypteriformes > Polypteridae > Erpetoichthys > Erpetoichthys calabaricus. The sequence continues at coordinate 134,056,730 of NC_041406.2, forward strand.
TCCTGTGCAGCGAGCAAGAGAGAGAGAGCGCGACACACACACACACAGAGGCAGCGCGAGAGACAGAGGCACACACACAGGCAGCGTGAGACAGAGAGCCGCGCGCACACACACAGGAGCACGCGTGAGAGAGGCGCGCGCACACACACTGGAGTGCTCTAGAGAGACACACTGTGAGCTGCAAAGCTGATCGCACCCCCAGAGAATACAGACACCCCTGGGAAAACCCCTAAGAAACATGGACAGACTACCTTCACATTCCTCCTTTCCCTTCTGGCCTGCTCTGTCGCGTAATATGCCTCTTGCGCGGTGCTCCGCCTTCTTAAAAAGCCTGCATGGGCTTCTTTCAGTTTGTTAAATTGGTTGCTTGCTACTCCTTCTTTCTCTCTCAGACAATCTCTGCTCCTGGCGGAGCTGTCATCTCTGACTTATCATGGAGCACGTTTAAATTGTTGAAAAGAGACAAATGTTTGTTTGCAGTGCTTTGAATAAAGTTCCTTTTTCTTCTACAACCTCCTGTGTCTCCGTGCAAATCTGTGACCCAAGCGTGACAACACACACAGGCGCTCCAGGCTCGCAAAAGAGAGACGCACGCACACACACAGAGGCGCGCGCACACACACAGGAGCATGCTAGAGAGACACACACACAGGCGCTCCAGGCTCGCAAAAGAGAGATGCATGCACACACTCACGGGAGAGAGAGGCGTACACACGAGCCCTAGAGAGACACACACAGGCGCTCCAGGCTGGCAAAAGAGAGACACACGCACACACACACAGGCGGGAGAGAGAGAGCGAGGGACGCATAAGGTAGAGAAGGCTTGTTTTTGTTCTCAGTTCTATTTACAGTGATCGGTTCGTAGCCTGCATTGTTGCAATGTTACTTTTCTTGGTGGTTTATTAAATTACGGATTTTTCAAATGTTCATTTTTTCCCCTGTGCTTAAAACTCATTAAAAAAAGTGTTTTTTAGCGAGCGGTTCCTAGCACTATAGCGCGAACTATTGCAGTGTTAGTTTTCTCTGTTGTTCAAGGTTTTCTCAGTGTTATTCACCGCCATATTGTGAGTGGCACTACTGCGGAGTGAAGTTAGGAATAACGTGCTGCTTAGGATTGTACAAACCGCTGAACGCTTTACACCGAATTCAAACACAATACAGCTCAACGATACAAACACGAGCCCACCTAGATAAGATCAATGAATGCAGGCGCCTACAACGCGCGTCTGGAACTGTGGAATCTAAGCAGGCACGGGTTCAAAACGAACGAGCTCGACTGACGGATATACAAACACGAGCCTGGCTGGATAAAATCAATGAACGCAGGCGCCTACAAAGCGCATCTGAAATGCAGCAAGCAAAGCGGACACGGCTCCAAGACGAATGGACTCGACTAATGTATTTCAGGATATCCAATGCCAGGGGTAGGCGAGCGAAGCGAGCAGGGGGCGGAGCCCCCCTTGTAAATAACATAAATGATAATACTTAAGGGAAAACATGAGCAAAAAAAGACATAAAAAGGTAAACATAAGTTAGTGAGGGACATGATCTATTCAAGTCAGTGAGTCTGTCACTGATGCAACTGCAGGCATTCAGCATTCTGTATTGCTTCCCCCTGGTGAATTAAGAATGTTTTTAAATATTTTGTAGGCCAAATATACTGGGTGTTTGCTACTTACAAGCTGACTCTGAACTATGATGCATTATATCTTATTACACAGGTTTCTTTCCTGTGTTTCTGAATAGCTGTGCTGTTTTGATCTTGAACAGACTAAACCTCTAAATAACAGATTAAGGGGACACATTGTTGGTGAAACAATGTAAGGAAGTACTAACTGCTAACGAATATCATACTTGTGCTTTTCAAACTTTAGATTACAATGAATTTTATAAAAGTTTTTATTTCTAGACTGTGGCTAGACTTCGCAACAACTGAAATTTCATTGCTGCTTTCATATCTGCCAGCTCAAAAAATAGAGGAGTGGTAATTCCTATGTGATGTAAGTTGTAAGCCTAAATATTGGACTGTTATTGTGATCAACAGCTGGGCAAAGGATTGTGGTTGATATGGTGTATAATGATAAGTGCCTTATCACTCAGTCTTTCTGCTGTATGATAGGAAATAGATTTTGAAACTAAAATGCTGAGAAATAATTTTGGGCATAGATACAAATACTTTTATGCAACCATTACTTGAAAAATACCTCTCTCTACTGGTCACTATATTCTTAATATGAACTTCTTCCAGGACAGATTTGCCTCTTATCTGAATTTGGTTGGTTCCTTTTGCTTGCTTATCCTTTCTGCTAAAGTATTGTCTTTTTTTAATCTCATCATCACACTTCTTCCAGGACTAACTATATTTTTATTTCTCAGTCACTGCCACCTTTATCGCTAACTCTGGAACAGGTGTCACCTTCTAATTAACGCTGTGGTATATGTAACATACACCCCTGATATTTCATTAGCTTTCGGGTAAGATGGCATGAAGATGCACCGTCTGCTCCATGACTAAAGAATCTGGTTCAAAATGTGTTAAATGTTGACTCTTGTGTGGACTGTACTATGTAAGTGATGTGGAAATTGTACTGTTGATGTATGCCGTTTTACATCAGCGTTCACTGCTCAGCGTACAACATTAACGACCCTAGCATTAAGGGAGCAGCTGAGCAGCCTTGGCATTCTGTGAAAATTAGGCAGCGAGACCACGACTTCACATGAATCAGTTATCAAAAGAAAGACCTGCTGTCACCACCACAAATGATGTGAACAGGAACAGAAGCAAGGTAAACACCCTGGTGTCAACATCTGGATAGATAAAAGTTGATCAAGTTGGTACTGCCTTCTAACCCATTTCCAAATGTTCACTCACTGGGCAACAAACTGGATGACCTTAGACTACATTAGATAAACCAGTGAGAGATGAGGGACTGTGCCATTTTTATTCTTACTGAAACATGGCTGAATAACAACATCCCTGACTCAACCTTCAGTTGGGTGAGCTGAACACTTTCTGAGCTGGTAGAGCTGCTTCAGCAATCTGTAAGGGGCGTGGAGGTGGTCTGTGTGTTTATGTGAACAATGCTGCAGTAGAGTGAAGCCACTGCTCTCCATTGCTGGAATGCTTCATAGTAAAGTGCTGTCCCTTCTACCTACCATGGGAATTTAGTAGTATTTTTATTCTTTCCATTTACATCCCTCCTGGAGTTAATTCTAAAGAAGTGCTGCTTGTACGTTAGTGAACTGTTATAACACTGCAAGCTACACATTCCGGTAGTTATTGTGGCTGGAGATTTTAATCACATGAACTTAAAGACAGTTTTCTACAACTTTTATCAACATCTGAACCTTCCAACTAAACTCTTGAGATGCCTACAAGGCCATATCCCACCCACATCGTATGTTTTTGTGATGCTACAGCTTACATACAGAAAACAACTTAAACGGTCCAAACTAACTCTTAAACATAACAGAGTGTGGTCAGAGAGAGCTGTTTCAGCCTTGCAGAACTGTTTTGATTACACAGACTAAAACAGCTGCCACTTATGGAAACAAACCAACATAGAGGAGTATGCATCATTGGTCACTGTTTGCATTAACAAGTGTATAGATGATGTGACTGTCTCAAAGACCATCAGAACACATGCAAATCATAAACCGTGAGTGACATTGGATGTATGTGCACTCCTAAAAGCCCATACTGCTGCCTTTAGATCAGGTAATAGGGTTAGCCCTCAAGACAATGATGGCAAACCTATTTCAGGGCCTCAAAGCAGCTAAGCGAGTGTTGTATCCACAAAGCTTACAGCATTGTGAAAAACAACTACCACCCCTGTGTATGGATGGTATAACAATAAGTCCACTTGACTTGACCTGCCCTACTTTTTTATGTGATACTAATTGTCAATTTAAATTCAGAATATGGAGTTCTGTATGAAGCTTTCCTCAGTGTCAGAATCTGTTGGGATCCTGCAAATGTACGGAATGGCTGTGAAATGTAAAATTACATATCTGACATAACCCATAAACTGGAACTGGAAACCAGCCTCACATCTTTGGAAGAAGCATACCCTTGCATGTTAAACCCAGAATTTGAAATAATGATATCTAATGGGGGCGGCACGGTGGCGCAGTGGGTAGCGCTGCTGCCTCGCAGTTGGGAGACCTGGGGACCTGGGTTCGATTCCCGGGTCCTCCCTGCGTGGAGTTTGCATATTCTCCCCGTGTCTGCGTGGGTTTCCTCCGGGCGTTACGGTTTCCTCCCACAGTCCAAAGACGACATGCAGGTTAGGTGGATTGGCGATTCTAAATTGGCCCTGGTGTGTGGGTGTGTTTGTGTGTGTCCTGCGGTAGGTTGGCACCCTGCCCGGGATTGGTTCCTGCCTTGTGCCCTGTTTTGGCTGGGATTGGCTCCAGCAGACCCCTGTGTTCGGATTCAGCGGGTTGGAAAATGGATGGATGGATATCTAATGGGAGATCTGAATTAAATATCCTCATCTTAAAAAAAAAAATCTTAATTTGAGAGTCACAGCACTAGGGCTAGATATATTGTTTCCTGTTTCACGCCTATTAGACTATTGCTGTTAAAATTTTGAAAATGTTTGCAATTAAAAATGAAACAGGCATCCTTACTAATATTCCTGGGTTAATAATCATTTATTTAGAGTTTTTTTTTTCTCAGGAAATATTAATACTCCCCTCACTAAGCTTATTCCTTTCTAAATAAAAATTTTATTTTCCCAGCTAAACGATGGAAGATGCTTTTGTGCCGGATTTTCCAAAATTGCTCTCAAAGCTAAAAGGGGCTCTTGATTTGATTTGTTCAGAAGAAGTGTGAACGGTTTGTCTCCAAGATATTACCTGCTTTTTAGAAGTAGGTGGTACCGTCAAATCTGCAAATGATGATCTCTGCTGTCTCTTCATCCCATCTAAACCTTGCAGTATGCTCTGCCAAGAGAGTACTCATTTTAAAAGGGGGCAGAAATCCACAGGTTATTCTAATTATCAATCTATTTCATTGATGAATTCAGATGCAAATTTTTTATTCATCCCAGTCAATCTAGTTTTATTAGATCACACTATATAGTGGATAATATTACTCATCTATTGCATACTTTAGACAAGCATATTTTTCAGAAGGTATTCTGATCCCTTCACTATCTACACACTTTATTGTGTTGTAGATTTCATTTTAAATGGATAGATTACCCATTTTTGGCCATTTCCCTATACACAATAACCCATGACAAAGTGAAAACATGTTTTCAGAAAGGTTTGCAAATTTATTAAAACTAAACACTAAAATCTCTCTTTTGTATATATGTGATTGCCCGGGTTGGCTTCTGTTACCACAACATGCTTGATCCTGGTATTGTCAACAGTCATGACTGGAATGAGCCAGTGCAATGAGGACACCCAATCCAGCAAGAGATGGTGCAAAGTGCTTTGTACTTTTATTTTTCCAAACAATGTGTTCAATATCCCACAATTGTAAAAAGTGTAGTGCAGTCAATAAGTAAATAAATAATCAATTAAAACAGTGTTCAGGGAGTTTAAAAGTCATCAATAAGTAAGCAATAACTAATCTTTGAAAAGAAAGTTAAAACACATTGGATGTCTTTTTCTAAAACAATTATCTTGCCTTGGTGCTCTTTCACCCTGACATCTACTCAGCTCACTGCAAGGTCTCCTGAGCCCGAGGAGTTCTCCACTGATAGATGCAGTCCAACTGCTCATGGACTTGCACCCCAGCCACCTCGTTTGGTCACTACTGGGGTGCCCCAATCCCTCGCTGCCTTCCCTTGGTGCCTGTGGGGACCTCATGAGCTCTGCTTCATCACCTGTGCATGCCACTGCACAACCTTAAGATGGATGGGAGCTTAGTCAGTAGTGGGTCACTCCTACTCCCTGTTCGCTTATCAGGAGTGACCCTGCCCCTTGTGCATCGGCCACGTGCTTATTTTAGGGTCAGTGTCACTGGCTCTGCTGTCACTGTATCTCTTTTTTTTTTCTTCGTTTACGTCCATGCTTCTCTTGTCTTCCTATTCAACCACTTGTTTCCAAATCCAGGCTACTCTTATTCTTCTTTGGGCACAGGTGCTGCAGTCGCATACTCTTAAGGTGCTAATGAGGTAATTGGCTGCCACACATAATGCTTGACCTGTCAGTTATTCACTAACACCCTGGTGCTGCTCCGTTATGCTACCACTCGCACCTGTGCCCCCTCCGTCTGAGTTCTCTGTTTTTTAATTTAAGCTGCTCATTGCCATGGACCTAAATGCAGATTATCACAAGTAAGTGTTCAGACCCCTTTGCAATGACAGTAAAAATTATAGTGAGGTGCATCATTTATACTTTAGTGGCAAACTGAGTATACCTGTATATATAAGGTACCACAATTCACACGGCATGTCATGACAAATTCCAAGCCATGAAGACTTCATAGAACTCTACAATCGAATTGTAGAGAAGCGCTGATTTTTCTTTTAATTTTGTTTATTTCTCTCTAATGTTCTTGAGTCTAGGCACAGAACTCTCTGACAAGTTCACAGGTTTAATGCTAGTATAGGTTATACGAGGTGTGCTCAAAAAGTATGGTGAATGTTGATGCAGAGCACCATCCAAGAGCAACGCAAAACAATTCAATGCAAGTTCTGACATGTCCATCCTAGAGCCTAGTTTGTGACAAGTTTCAACTTGTTTGATACTGTTAGTTGTTTGTAAGCCACTGTTGAATTCAAGTATCTTTTTCAATTTTATCGTTAATAATGTATATGGAACAACACATTCACATGAAATTTTGTTTCAAATTTCAAAAAACTCAGGAAACCCATCAGATGTTAAAATCGGTTTATGGTGACACTGTACTGACAAGACTGTTTACGAGTGGTTTGATCGATTTTGTAATGGATCTGACTCGGTTGAAGATGAGAAAAGATCAGGACGTTCTTCAGCATCAATAACTGAGGAAAAGGTTGAAACGGTTTCATTCTTCATCATGACAACACTCCTTGTTACACATCACTTCTATTACGACAATTTCTGTCAAATAAAAGCATTACACTGTGTCCGCATTCCACCTTATTTGCCGGATCTGGCTCCGTGTGACTTCTGGCTGTTCCCTAAATTGAAAATGACCATGAAAGGCAAATGATTTCAATCCATTGAGGACATCCAGGCAGCCACGACAGCCCAACTAAAGACACTCTCGAAAGAAAACTTCTAGAACTGCTTTGCAAAGTGGCAGGAGCGTTGGGATAAGTGCATTCGAAGTGGAGGAGAGTATTTTGAGGGTGACTAGTAGTTGTAAATCTTTCTTTTTTAAAACATTCACCATATTTTTTGATCACACCTCGCATTAATTAGTAAATACAGAATTAGCACATATGAAAATACAGATTTGTTAAAATGCACAGAAAACAGAGTAGAACCTCTCTAACATAAGTGAAAACCAACAATATCTGTACATGAATTAATTTTTGAAATATGGCCAGTTGACAACAGAGAAGAGGAAATCGTGAGAGAGAAAGACAAAGCCAGACATAGTCAGAGGTCTGGAGACCTAGGCAAAGTAAAAAAACGTGTTTTTAGAAACGTTTGCAAAGTTACTAAGAATGAAAAATTGAAATCTCATATTCGTATAAATTATCAGAACCTTAATTCAGTTTTTTTGTAGAAGCCATTACAGCTTTGAGTGTTTTGGGCAAGTCTGTTTGAACTGTGCAAACCATGGTTTAGGTAGTTTTTTCCAGTCATCCTGGCAGTTTCTCTCAAGCTCTGCTAGACTGGATCAAAAGCCTCTGTAAACTAATATCTTCAGGTCACTCAAAAGATGTTTCATGTGGTTTAAGTATGGGCTTTGGCTGGGCCACTCAAAAACAGATAGAGACTTGTCCTGAAACTAGTCTAGTGTCTTAGCTTTATGCCTTGGGTCATTGTTGTGTTGAAAGGTTAACTGTTACCTCAGTATAAGGTTGTGTGCACTCTGGAGCAACTTTTCTGTGAGGATCTGTCTTTATTTGTCTGCATTCATCCTTCCCTCAGTTCTTACCAGTCTCCCTGTCACGGCTGCTGGGAAGAACCCCAATAGCACGATGCTGCCACCACCATGCTTAACTCTAAGGAAGATATTAGGTGGAGGAGGATCCAGTTCTTGTCTTCTCCAGACGCAGTAATCAGAGTTCTACCTGAAGAGTTAAATTTATATTTTATTAATTAGACTAGAGGATCTCTTTCATCATGCTCTCGGAAATCTTTAACTGCAGTTGGGCAAACTCCAAGCTAAAGTTGGCCACTCGAATCATAAACTCCTGATTGATGGAGAACTGCTGTGATGGTTGTCCTTCTGGCAGTCTCTCCCATCTCAGTAGATGACTGCTGAAGCTGTAACTGTAGGGTTCTTGGTCATCTCCCTGACTAAGGCCTGTCTTGCCTGGTTACTGAATTTGACCAGTGGTTCCAGACATCTTCCATTTCACAATTATCGAAGCCACTGTGCTCCTGAAAACACTCAGGACTTTGGTTTTATATCACTGTTCTGATCTATGCTTGTTGTGATGTGTAATTTTGCATACAAGTTGATAAATATTTTGTATGTCTTTATTTGTAACTTAGACAAAGCAATGTAATATTAGTGTTACATTATAGATAATAACAGCAATTTTTTGATGGTTTAAGAACCCCTTCCCCCCTTTTAGGAATGGGTCTTTTTGTAATTTTATGACAAGGTTGGAGGAAGTGCCTCAAACAAGTTTGGCTAATATTTCTCTGCAGGACTCCCAGTCAATCCACACAAGAAAGCCAGACTGCCTAACTGGCAAGCTTCAGGGGGGAAGGTGTGAAGGTGTTCTCTGCCACATTGGTCTGAAGTATGGCTGTTTGGAACTGGCTTGTAACAGAAGCCTTTAAGTACCATGATGCCCTATTGGCTGTAGGGATTGGACAGAAAACCTATAAATTTGCTTGCTTTACTTCGCTCTCTCTCTCTTACCAAACTGATGAAAGACCATGTCACACCATGAACTGAAAAGGACAACACAATGAAGAGCACAGCTTGGCAGCCATATTGGAACAGGCATATGCCCTGTTCTGAAGAAAGCTGACCACAAATGAACTAGAGACATTTTAAGTAACTAACAAGTCTGTGTGCCGCCTGAAACCACACATCAACATTTTTCAGGTTGTATGGTTGCCAATATTCAAATGTACTTTGCATATTGTTATTATTTATGAATAATATCAATAATACATTGTTTAAATTGTAACTTAACTCCTGCTTGTCTTTTTCTACATCAAATTGCCTGAGATTATACATTTAGAAGGGAAGGTGAGGAGAAGTTATATGGTACAGTACCTTATAAACAGTGCTAAGTCTGGGAGATCTGAGGCATTCTGACAAAGGCTACATATTAATAATACAAAAGGAGAAAGTAGAGTAAAATATTACTCTACCAAGACAAACAAATGCCTCATAGCAATTTGATTCCTAAGGTCTACATAGAGTTCCTTGGAAGTTATGATTTAGTTTTTGTCTTGACATGTAGTGTGAATTGTGGGGCCTTATATACATACTGCAGGTGTGTGCCTTTCAGAACCATGTCCAATCAATTCAGTTTGCAACAGGTATACTCAGATCAAGAATGCACCTGAGCACATTTGGAATGCCACAGCAAAGGGTCAAAATACTTTTGTAAATGAGATATTTCAGTTCTTGATTTTTAGTGAATTTTCAAATCTTCCTGTAAACATGTTTTCACTTTGTCATTGTGGGTTATTGAGTCTAGATTGATGGTCAAAAATGGCAAATTTACCCTTTTAAAATTAAATCTACAACACGATAAAGTGAGCAGAAAGTGAAGCAGTCTAAATAATATTTTTGCTGTATGTGTTTTCTGAAATGAAACATTTCAAAAGTCAATTTTTCTGAGAATTTTGGCCCCATCAGTTCTGGCTCCTTTCTCATACCCATCTTGTGTCCAATGAAGCCACGATAAACTCTGCTCTCTCTGTCTCTTGATGAGGTTAACCATTGAGGGATTGTTCAACTCTGAATGTTTGTGTCTATGTATTTTCACCCTGTGAAAGTTGATACTTTTGAAAACATTCTCAAGAGATGTATATAGTTCTGAAAATGCAGCTTCTGCATTGTGATGTTAATGGCAAAAACTTACAGACACAAATTCTGCTTTGATTATTACATGGCTGTTTCTTCATTGGCTCCTGCTCATTATAGGTCTAAGTTCCTGATTAGTCACCCTTCACAGAATAAAACCATATTCCAATATAGCAAGCATAGATTTGTTTCCATGGATCTTGTCGTGTTGCTTACCTGTACACATCTAAATTGCATTTTGTACAGTTGAATGTTACGTACATGCACAAAAGGCAAAACATTTACTGTCTTCTACAGCTGTATTATAAATTCCATGGCTGGCAGTGTAACTTATCCTTCAAAGATTTTTGCATGTGTACACTCATTGTAGCCGAATGTCTATGTAATATGCGTTTCAAGTCATTTTAGTGTAGCCGGAGATACTTTTGTAGAGGATATGAAAATGCTAGGATGGACAGAGATTATTTTGGTTTTACAGTGCCATTTTTAAATGAGCAGTGTGGATGTAGCCTAACAGGTGGAGATGGGGTGGAGATGTTCTAAGCAGATTCTATTCATTTCAGAGTGTTAGTAATAGCACTTTACAGGCATGGGAGTGGTAGACTTCAGGGTCTGACCTAAACTTGAACAATGGTTTGTGCTTCACCTGCCTGTACTGAGGAAACCCCAGGAAACTACTATGTAATATTAAAAGTTTAGGAGTAGCCTAGATTTGAATAGTCAATATACAAGGATTGCAAGTAGTCCCTGAGGAGAAAACATTCTATTCAGGTGTACAAACTATAGTGAATCTCTTATCAGAGCCTCAAAAAATTTAGTTTTTTAAATCGACTTATCACTTCTCTTTGAAGTGACAGGTAGGTTGTTGTCAAGAAAATGCAAACACCTGAAATGCATTTCATTTGTAATTGTCTAAACATAAGGTGTTTCAAGTAATGTTATAGAATTTGCATTTTGCATTTCAACTTAAGCCTTCTTTAAAATAAATGTAAAGATAAACTGCAGCTTGTTACAATTGGTATCAGACCACACTGGAACATTTGCAAATTAAAACAATTTAGATGAGAACAAGCCATTCAGCCCATCAAAATTCACCAATCATATCCATTTAATTCTTCCAAAATAACATCAAGTCTGGTTTTGAAGATCTACCACACTACTTTGTAATGCATTTCATGTGTCTATGTTTCTCTGTGTGAATAAAACCTTCCTAATGCTCGTACAAACTTTACCCTTAACAAGTTTCCAACCATGCCCCCAAGGTCTTGTTGAAGTTATTTTAAAGTAACAGTCTTGATCCAATGTACTAATTCCTTCATAATTTTAAACACTTAAATCAGGACTTCTCTTAATCTCCTTTTCCTTAAACTGAAAAGGCTCATCTCTTTTAATCTTTCCTTGTAATTCGTCCCCTATAGCCCTGGAATCAGCCTAGTTGCTCTTCTCTGGACTTTCTCTATGTCCTTGTGGTAGCCTGGAGACCAAAATTGCACACAATACTTCAGATGAAGTCTAACCAGTGCATTATAAATCTTGAACATAACCACCTTAGGCCTGATATCTACTCATTATGCTACATAATCTAATATTCTGTTTGCCTTCTTAGTGGCTTCTTAATACTGTCTGGCAGTTGACAGTGATCATAAGTAGTTTCAATTTTCAGACCTCCCGTTGTGTATTTAAACCTAACATTTTTACTTTCCAAGTGTAATAATTTACATTTACATTTACAATTCATCTGCCATAAATCTGCTCACAGCTATATGCTGTCCAAGTCCCTCTGTAATGATTCAATGGATTCTAGATTATCTGCCATACTACCTAAGTTGGTATCATCTTAACCAGCTTGTTACTTATACTGTATTCCTATCTAAATAATTTATATATATTAAAAATAGAAGCGACCCTAGCCCTGACCCCTGTGGGACACAGCTGTTAACATCAGCCAATTCTGATAGGGTTCCTTACACCATAACCACCTGCTCCCTGTGTTTTAGCCAACTCTGCAGCCATCTACATGCTACACACTGAAATCCCACTAGATAAATAGTATCATACTAGCCGACGCCCGCCGTAGCATACGGCGGTGTAAGAATAGGGATGGAAAACGGTGAGAAAGGAATTCAGAAATCAAGAAGAAATAAATACTTCTTGAAAGACGCAGTGTGCATGTAGAATTTCCGGCCAAGCAGGATTACATGTGAAAGTGATAAATAAATCAGGCTTTCTGAATTTACGTACTATGGCCATGGCATCCTAATAGTTTTGTTGCATGTATCTTGGACTTCCTGGAAATGTGGATGGTAATATGATCATTTTGCCTACACATGTTGTTATTTTTAGCGTTTGCTTACAGAAAGTCTGAAAGTCCATTGTATTGCTCCACATGCAGATCCATCCATCCATCCATTTCCCAACCCGCCGAATCCGAACACAGGGTCACGGGGGTCTGCTGGAGCCAATCCCAGCCAACACAGGGCACAAGGCAGGAACCAATCCCGGGCAGGGTGCCAACCCACCGCAGGACACACACAAACACCATGCATACACTAGGGCCAATTTAGAATCGCCAATCCACCTAACCAGCACGTCTTTGGACTGTGGGAGGAAACCGGAGCACCCGGAGGAAACCCACGCAGACACGGGGAGAACATGCAAACTCCACGCAGGGAGGGCCCGGGAAGCAAACCCGGGTCCCCAGGTCTCCCAACTGCGAGGCAGCAGCGCTACCCACTGCGCCACCGTGCCGCCCCCACATGCAGATCTTGTTGATGTAATCTGAGATAGTTGAGACGCGCACCCCTCTGTTTTAACATACGCATCTACGACGTACTGTTGGAATAGTTTGCCGCTGGAGTGCAAAATACTAAATGTATATTCCTCATTGCTAATCTGTATGCGTAAAATTGGCATTGAGTAAGCCTTATTCGCTTGCCGGTTGTTTTATCGGGAACATGTAAATCTTTGTGCCAGCCAATGTCTCCGTAAGGGAATAAAAGTGGGTAAACCATAGGATCGCAATTCATATTGAGCGTGGAAATCTGTTTACAGGAGTTGCCTATGGGATAGATGCAAATGTCCCTTTTAGCAGGCTGTTCGCCATCTTCTCCGACGTAAATTGCTGCAACATCGGTGTGACATATTGGGGCATTGTATCGTCGTAAATCCTGCCTAGGGTTTTCCTTGAAAACCATTCGTACAGATGCTGTTGGATTGGACTGAGCGATTTCATGCATGTGTTTGTATGATTTAGCGAAGGGGTTGATGGTTCTGAGCATGGAATCTAGCTGGAGAATAAATTTTTGCTGCATACAGAGTTTGCTTTATTTTGTAAGTGTACTTCAGTAGCTTGTGCTGTGTCAAAAACATACAACCATATCCTGGAGAGGTAGAAGTGTCAGCGTATAGTGGAGATATTTGGTGATAAATTTGACTGTGTATTTTAAAACAGTATGGTCCATGGCCAGGAGGTTGAGTTATCTGTGCACCCATGGAAGCAAACGCTAGAGAAGAGTTGTATTCTCGAATGTGTTCACGATAATTTTTAGCTTCCGATGTTTGCTGTGTAAGAAGCTGTTGTAAAGACACAGGTGGCTCCCGCAAAGGTGGTAAAGCTACTTTACCGTTGTGGCAGCATCTCAAGTACTTGTTGGATGTATTACGCTCAGCAGGCCAATATAGTGCATGACATGGAAGAGGACGAATAGGAATCGAGAAATGCCGTGTCAGCTGCGCGTGGGTGGGACCGGTTTTGAAGTAGAAGCAGGACAAACCAGAAGAGAAATATATATAAGAGATGCTCCACTTTGATCATAGTTTGCATAGTTGAGTTTATATTTATCAAGTTAAATTCAGTATGTATTGAAATATACTGAAGCTAGATAGGGTGTCCTGCACCCTGACTTAGTACATGAACCATTACTTTTTTCTCTTAATGTTACCCCGGAAGATAATCATTAAAAAATATTATTTTTTCACTTTTACATTGGTGATGCTCTAAATGTTAGTTTTGCTGATTCAGTATGAAACTTATTAGAAATGCAGTGTATATTTTAAACACATATTGCAACACTATCTAAAACCTACTTTTTCCATATAAGAAATGTAGAAGAATTAAAATGGTTTTCTAAAATTGAGGATACTAAGAAATGAATGTATGCATTTTTTGTAATGGAATTGAGTACTGCAATGCAGTAATCGCTGTTTGTTCAACTCATTCTGTTTGCAGCTTTCAGTTAATTCAAACTGCTGCAGCAATAGTCATTACTAGCACCGGAGATGATCCTGGCTCATTCAGGCACAAATCAGGATCTAGCCCCAAACAGTGCGCCAGTCCATTGCAGAAAATGCACTTTCGGCCAGTTTAGAATCACTAATTAGACTAAAAACATAACTTAGAGAGTTGGAGAAAACTATAGAGGCCCTGAAGGTATACCCAATAAAGGGAGAACATACAAAGTTCACACAGCTAGCAGCAATGCTGTGATTTAAACTTGGGACAAAGTAGCTTTGAAGCAGCAATGCAAACCATTGCACCACTCTGCTTCTTATTGAAGAAAGTATTCTGTTAATTTCTAAAAGGACGATTTAATTCCCCGTGAAGGAGCAAACATTGTCCATTCTGCTAGGCTTTTGTAGTAAACTAGGCTTGTTAAGAAAGAAGATTCAACAGGGATGCAGCCATCAGGCTGTTTAAAACCCACACTTGCATTCCAAAGTAAGTGGCTGAACTCCATTGTATGCGGACTTAACCTAATAACAAAGGTGTAAATCAAAGTTACACTGATATCTCTCCAGAGGATCCTCTGCAGACCATTTAAGCCAGAAGGCGCAAAATGGACTCAAGAAAGGACAAAGATCTATTATTATATGATTTTATAACCGGAAGTGACTTTAATCCAATCAAGACAATGTTCAACATTCCCTTAAAACTCTCTGCACCATCCTGAAGCTCTGATATTCTCTGGACGCTCACTGAACTCCCAGAGGATTCTCTCAGGGCACCATTTCTAGAATTCTCTCAGGGAAGAGGAACTCTCCAGAATGCCTAAAAACATCTGGGGCCTCATGTATAAACAGTATGTACACACAGAAATCTTGCGTACGAACGTTTCCATGCTCAAATCACGATGTATAAAATCTAAACTTGGCGTACAGCCACGCACATTTCCACGGTACCTCATACACTGGCATACGCAATTTCTCTGCTCGGTTTTGCAGACTGGCAGCACCCATCGTCAAAGCAGTGCCACTGTTCCTGTGTGGTTACCCTTTCTTTCTTAGACCCACATTCCTGACTCGGCTTTATAAATACACTGAAATTAACTGCATATTGTTTATTAGTGTAATGCATCTGATTGTAATTAACCGGTAGAAATATAATGGTCCAGGGAATAGCCATAGTATTCCAAATACCATAACTGCTTTAGCGTTGTTACTCTCACATCTTCTTCTTCTTTCAGCTGCTCCTGTTAAGGGTTGCCACAGCGGATCATCTTTTTCCATATTACTCTCACTGCACCACTCGGAGTATTTATATCACTGTATCTGAGTGGGGAATCACAGCAGCAGCTGATCGGAAAGAGAATTATCGGTATACAGTTTCAAGCACACACTGCCTCAGCCACAGCAAAACGCGTCAAAACCTTTCATGTACGGACCTTGCGTTTCAGAAACAGTTTCATCCCAAGAACTATAAACACACTCAATCAAGTGCTCCTTGTAGAACTGTCTGTACTTATAAGTACAATTACCCCACTGTAAACTTGCACTACAGTTACAATATTGCACAACCTGTGCCACTTTATAAAGCGCGTATGATGACGATATCATTTTTAAGATGAAATGCAGCAAAATATGTTGCTTATAGTATACAGATAAAACTTTTACTTCATTTAAATAATCTGTATTGTTAATAATTAAACATGTGAGGACACGGTGCCCCAGCGCTAGCTAGTTCACGGATAGCTCCTGCCTTGTGCGGTATTATTGCTGGTGCTGACGCGACACTGGAAGGATAGACGGAGAGAATAATTAAACACGTACTATGAAGATATTTCAATGTTCCTTAAAAGTTGTGAAGAATCGGTGTTCTAAGCCTACAGATGGCTTAACGTCTATTACATAGCTGATTGTGTGGCGATTGGGTATTTGCAGAAAGAAAAGTAAGGACAGGAATTGGAGGTTAGTACGTTTGAAAGAGACAGTACTTCTGTAATAAATTATTTCATCGAAGGTTGCACATGGCGCAGCAAGCCTCTTGCGTGAGATATGAACAATCACTGCGCCACTGTGTTCCCATGTCTAATAACATGCTTTCATTCCTATCATCATGAAAAAGATATCACGTATACATTTCAGTATTTTTATTCAGAGAGCTGTAATATCACGAATGTAATGGATTCTGTGTCCTGTCGGAGAAAGAGAAAGAACGGAAGCACGTAGTGATTCACACACATAGAGCACATAGAAGATCAAACACAGAACAAAGCATTTAACATGCTACTTTAGTTACGATGGGATTTGAGAAACTAGTAAAATAAATGATTTTAAGATGAAGTTTATGATGTTCTACTTTAATGACAAAATAAACTACGTGATTAAAGTGGAAATTTCGAGATTAAAGTTGACATTTCGTGCTTTTTTCCTACTGTGTGCCTATTTTTTTTCTCTGTACCCTAATAAGCTTTCATATGACACTCAGACGGTCCGCTACGAGTCGCCTTTTCACGCCGACTTTGATATGTGTCAACTTCTTTTTTATTTCGGGCACTGTGCGACTTTGTGAACTTGAGCTTTAGAGTTTCTCCAACACTATGTCACACGATCAACTTTCTTTTGTTGATTATACCACTGTTTAAACCAACAAATAGAACGTTTTTCCTTTGCCTCCACTTGGTATTCGCTGAAATTCTTATATTTTCCCCCGTGCTTTTCCCATTGTCTTTTCACAGAAGGCTATTTATATCGATTTGCATATTCAAAGAGGAGTAATTCTGGGAGGAGTTGGGGCGGGACAGAAGACGCGTGCACGTGCGTTAATTTTCACGCTGATCTGGATTTATGTAGTGGAAGAACGTGAAAGTTTGCGTACGCACAGATTCCTGCATCTGGATTTTTCTGTGCGTACGCACATTCCCGCTTTTGTGCTTATGCCATGTTATAGTGTGAGTTCTACGCACGGTGTTATACATGAGGCCCCTGAATACTTATCTCTGAACCTAAAAGTTATGAGACACTCTCTCCATGAGGCGGTGAAAGGTGAAAACCTTCTTCTCTTTGTGAACCTGACAGCTGAGTTCCAGTCTGCCAAGCTTAGCACTGAGTCCTGTCTGCTTAGGAGCAGCCATTACTTCAAGACAGAAACTTTAGTATCTAAAGTCTTGAGCCAGAAAGATTAATGCCTTTTCCCTATGAAATCCAACAAAGAAGAAGAGTGCACTCCAATGCATGAAGAATCTTCTACTTGAACCCAGAGCAATAACAAAGGAACAACTCCACATCGTACATCATTCATACAGGCTTGTTATTGTAAAACTTTCTATCTGAGTCAAGATGAAGTAGAACTCTTAAATAACAGTAAATAGACAGCCTATAGGTTATATGTTTGTCTGTCTAGTCTGTCCACTGCACACCCAACCTACCTTTAAAACGGGTCACTCTCTGAATTGCTTTTCCCAAGATTTCTTCAATTTTTTCTATGCAAGGGTTTTTGGGAATTTTTTCTTATCTCCTTAGAGAGAAAGGCTAGGGGCTTTCAAAAAACAGGGCCCGTTAAAGCACATTGAGGCACTCCTTGTGTGATTTTGGGCTGTAAAAAAAATAAATTGTTGTTGTTGTTGTGGCCATCTTACTGATCATTCTTATTTGATTTTCGTCAAAAATCCTACACTTTATTTCAACATGACTGCAATAAATTAGTCTGATTATGTTAGGAAAACTGGACACTGCTGCAAATTTCCCTTTACGTTGGCAGAAACATATTATGTTTTATGTATGTACATTTCCAAAATGCAAAAACTTAATGTAGTGCCCCATTAGTTGGTTAATGGCTTCCTAAACAGCAGGTATGATGGAGTGAAAGATGTCTGAGATATTCTGACCTATCTGCCAGTTTTTGAGAAGTGACAATGGGTAGCCAGTATAAACTGACGATAAAACAAAACAGTTCTTCAGTGCAAAAACTTAGCATTAGCTCTCTTAAAAAGGAACTGCTGTACAATGGAGTCTATATATCATATTTATCACTTTTGAGGTTTAATATGTTTGTGACATCAATGCACATTGTAATAATAGCTCAGTGATATGAACTGTTATATACATGAATCGTCATTTAGCTGGGTTGTGTTTTCCCAAGAAATTTCATTATGTACATGCAAATATTCCAAAATATCTGAAATGCTTATGAGCTTATGGTATTTTTGATTAGGGATTCTTAACTTGAATGAAAATTCGAAATATCTAAAGAGGGTTAATTGACAAGCTTGTAAACTCTGCTCATTAAGTAAATAATGAAGCACTAGATAAAATTGCAGAACTCTATTATTAGAAAGCTAAAAAGCAGCAAGAAGTTTGCTTTGTTATAGCTTTTCTTTTTTATTTATTTTCATTTTTGATTCGCTTATAACTCTTAGGAGAAACATGCAATTAATGATTTTGATTGGTGTACCAGCAACCAAATTCACATATTCAATATTCAATTCTCCTGAAGTCATTCATGATAGTGCAACTTATTTTAATATGTATAATAAAAT
The DNA here is from genome assembly GCF_900747795.2 of Erpetoichthys calabaricus. Classification (NCBI taxonomy): domain Eukaryota; kingdom Metazoa; phylum Chordata; class Cladistia; order Polypteriformes; family Polypteridae; genus Erpetoichthys; species Erpetoichthys calabaricus. The sequence goes on from NC_041406.2 coordinate 134,075,594, forward strand.
TCAACTTAATTTTATTTTATCATAAATTCTTTCTGCTCTATATTATTCTTATCTGGTGTGAGTTACCTGAAGTACTTAAAAGTTTAATTTTTTTTTTACTTATATAAATTAAAAATAGCTGAGAAAAGACAGAATTATTTACTAATCTTAAGTTTTCTGTTATTATTCTTTTTTTGTTTGTTTTTTTAAATCTCTTTCAGGTCTGGCATTGACTTATATTTTAGAAAATAGTTTCAAGCCAGAATCTGGAGCTAGGCCGGGTGTATCCAAGATTGGCATCTTAATTACAGATGGCAAGTCTCAAGATGATGTCATTCCACCAGCAAGAAGTCTTCAAGATGCAGGAATCGAGCTATTTGCTATTGGTAAGTTTGGATTTATGTCTTTCTGTATGTTAGAATATGCTTACAATAGTTTGAATAGTTTGAATTAAGGCGTATATCCTACATAGATAATTTTGATATATTTATTTCACATAAAGGTGTTAAAAATGCAGATGAAAACGAACTAAAAGCAATTGCCTCCGACCCTGATGATTCACATGTCTACAATGTAGCTGATTTTAACATCATGAGCACTATTGTGGAAAGCCTGACAAAAACTGTATGTGACCGAGTTGAGGAGCAAGACAAGAAAATTAAAGGTACTTTTTACTATTGGCTTTCTGGTATTGTAATGTATTTTTTTATATTACAATGGTACTTTTTATCAAGATTACATTATTTTTTGGACATCGGGTTATTAAGGACCCATGTGCAGGATAAGGCATGGATAACTGGTATTTTAGAAATATACTGGGACATGAATTGTAATGCTGAGAGAGTACTTTTATGTAGTTCAGAACAAGCGAAAGGTTGAGATACCAAATATGCACAATGAGAATTGTCATCAAAATGAGCAAGAAAAAGTCTAAACACTATCTTGGATATCATGCACAGATAAGCTAGGCAGTGTGATGTAGTGGTTAAGGCTTTGGATTTCAAACCCCAAGATTGTGGGTTCAAATCCTGCTACTGACACTTTGTGGCCATGAGTCACTCGACCTGCCTGTGCTCCAATTGGAAAACCAAAAGAAATGCATCCAATTGTGTCGTAAATGTTCTAAGATGCCTTGGATAAATGCGTCAATTACAAAAGTAGAAGTAAATGAAAATATCCTTTCCTGTTTCATACTAAACAAGTCTTCTGTGGTGGTTTTCTTGTTTTTAGATATGTAGTTGCATTTTACATCCAGAGTTGCACAGAAAGTACTCAGAAAAGTCTTTTTAAACAAACTTAATTCTTGGACTTGAAAGAACATCTTCAAAGTCTTTTAAAGGCAGACTGTTAATGTAACAAACGTCAATCATTTGACTCCAGTTTTCTCTTCCTGGAAATTAAAATAATTTTTACAATTTTTTTTCTTGTAAAGAAATAACCCAATCTGGAAATTCAATATTTTTGAGATCCCAAGTTTAACTGTCCAACCAGTCTTCCATTAAAAAAATCCAACACCCTTTGCAGCTACCTGCCAAAAAGCAATTAAGTCTGGCCTAAACTCAAAAATGCCCATGTCAGTTCTTTCATAGCATAGTCATAAATGGTAACACCTTGTCCTAGGAGGTCAGGTCATAATTTGCTTTAAAATGTTATTATCCTTTTCAGTTAATTCATTTATCTGTGTATAATAAATGGTGGTGCTTTACTTTTACACAATTACTTCATGAGTCTTGAAGAAAAAGGCACACTCTGTTCTGTCAAAATATTGTGAGTTTTGGCTGTATGAGTAAAAACCTCAGTAAGTGCCTTTGTCACAATTTTCAAATAAGCCATTTGCAAAGCCACCACTTTGGGATCAGGTCAGGTGTGCTCTTCGTGCCCACTGGCACTTAGAGCAGCAACAGAAGCTCATCCACCCACGTCGACTGTACACCTCCATGTTGTTTTTGGGTGCCCCCTTCTTCTTCTGCCATCTGCAGTCTAGAATAGAGCAGTTTTGGTGATGGAATCCTCTTCTCGCCTCAACACGTGGCTTATCCATCTCCATCGCCTTGTCATCAGAATGATTTTCGTGTCAACTTGTTGGCACTGATCAAGGAGGTCCTGGTTGGGAATTTTCTGTGGCCAAAAGATGCGGCATATCCTTCTGATGCATGTTGTGAAAGGATGAAAGTTTGGCAATGTCACTTCCCATTGTTCTTCAGAACTTGGATCCATACAGTAGTAATGACAAGGCACAACTCTGGTAGAGGCTGAGTTTGGTGTGAACACTATACTGACCTGATCTCCATACACATTTCATCATTCTGAAGATGTTTCTTGCCAGGCTGAGCCTGCCCGGAATATCACTTCAGATGCCTCCACCTGTTCTGACTACACTGCTGAGATAGGTGAACGAGTCTGTGATTGGTAAGTCCTGCCCATTAATCTGCACAAGCGCTGGATTCTCTATGTTTAAGAATATTGTCTCTGTCTTTTTCTGGCCTATCTTCAACCCCTCTGCATTAGCAAAGGTGCTGAGGAGGTCTGTCTTCTCCTGCATGTGGTGGTGTGTGTGTGATAGAATTGTGATATTGTCTGCAAAGTCTAGATCTTCAAGTGTTGTGGAAGACATCAACATAATACCTCTAGGTCTAGGAAGGTGACACAGAAACTCTTAATGAGCTGCACCAAATGTTGTGGAATTCCATAAGCTCTCAAGATATGCTAAATACTCTTTCTGTGAATGCTGTCAAAGGCTTTCAAAATCAACACAAGTAATGTACAGTTGTCTCTGCCACTCTGCACACTATTCAATGATGTTGTGTAAAGCAAAGATCTAGTCAGTAGAGCTTTTCCCTTTCTGGAAACCTGCTTTCTCTTTCCTCAGTGAATTATCAACTGCTTCTGATATTCATTTGATGATAATCTTAGCAAGAATATTACTGGGGATGTAATGAAGTGTAATTCCGTTGTAGTTACTGCAATCATTGAGTCATCCTTTTTTTGAAATTTTGATTATAATTCCCTTATTCCATTCCTTTTCGGACCTGAGCTTCCTCCCGGATAGTTCTGAACAGAGGAGGCAGAATATTAGCTGCAAGTTCAGGGTCTGTCTTGAAAAGTTCAGAATTTAAGTTGTCATATCCTGGGGATTTTCCATTCTTCAGTGATTTCACTACTGCTGTTATTTATTCTTATTCCTGGTGATTTCACATCAATATCAAAGTCTTTTTCTTCTCAGATTTCCATATCTTCTTCTGGTGGATGTCTGTTTAATACTTCTTTAACATGTTTCATTCATCGGGTTTCCTGTTCCTCTGTTGTTGCTAGGAGGCTTCCTTTGTTTGTCTTTAACAAGTACTACTGTTGTTGTTCTGCCCCTGACGCATATTTCTTTTGTGATCTTGTAGACATTTCGCTGTTCTCCCTAGCTGCCTCCAGCTTGTACTGCAAGACTGTCTATGAAAGCTTGTTTGTCTGCCCTCATCATTCTTTTCACAGCTTTGGTGGGCTTCTCTGTATTGCTATCCTAGCCTTTCCTGGAGTCTAGCTGACTTGGTGTCATTCAGCATCTTTTTAAGTCTGCGTCATCCATCAATGGCTTTCTGTCTGTGCCCTAAACATTCCTCACTGCTCTTAGTGTATAGTGAGGCCACAGTCTTTTATATCTGATTAACACTTTCTTCATTATATTTGCTCTCCATATTTTTTATAATGCCTGGTATTTGTTTTTGATTTGATTACACATTGACAGCAACATGTAAATTGAATAATTTCCGTTGGTTATATTCTTGAATAAAAGCGCACTTGTTTTGTTATACCTTTTGTGAATGTGTTTGTTTGATATTTGGACTTCAGTCTTCACACATTATACACTTCACTTCAGCATTTTGTCATTATTACTTTATTATGAAAAAGTTGCTGTTTTAGTTATGTGTTCAACATTTCTTACCTCGCATTTCCTGTCATCTTACATTTACACAAATCGTTGTAGACACAGAACACACATGAAATGTATGCATTCCAAAAAAAAAAACATTATTTACCCAATGCAATTCCAGACACCTTTAGATTTCAGCTCTGAGAATTTTGCATCTGACTTGACTTCATCTGCCTCGGTGGGGGATGGGATAGCAGGCTGCTTGATGCTTGTGCTGATTGACACATTTGCAAAACAAAGACGTTGATAATGAGGCATGAGGGAGGTGGCCTGGCATCACAAATATTTTCGTAGGCTTCAGGGATTCTAATGTTAAATATGTATGGAAGTTTAGCAATGGAATTCTATGTTTTTAGATGTAGTCAGGTCCATAAGTATTTGGACAGACAATTTTCATAATTTTGGCTCTGTATACCACCACAATGGATTTGAAACAAAGAAATCAAAATGTGATTGAAGTATAGACTTTCATCTTTAATTCAGGGGGTTTCAAAAAAATATTCTATGAGGTATGTAGAAAAGACATTTTTATACAGTGGAACCTCGGTTCACGACCATAATTCATGCCAAAACTCTGGTCGTAAACCGATTTGGTCGTGAACCGAAGCAATTTCCCCAATAGGATTGTATGTAAATACAATTAATCTGTTCCAGACCATATGAACTGTATGTAAATATATATTTGTTTTAAGTTTTTAAACACAAATATGGTTAATTAAACCATAGAATGTAGAACCATAGTGTAATAGTAAACTACAGTGGTGTGAAAAACTATTTGCCCCCTTCCTGATTTCTTATTCTTTTGCATGTTTGTCACACAAAATGTTTCTGATCATCAAACACATTTAACCATTAGTCAAATATAACACAAGTAAACACAAAATGCAGTTTGTAAATGGTGGTTTTTATTATTTAGGGAGAAAAAAAAATCCAAACCTACATGGCCCTGTGTGAAAAAGTAATTGCCCCCTGAACCTAATAACTGGTTGGGCCACCCTTAGCAGCAATAACTGCAATCAAGCATTTGCGATAACTTGCAATGAGTCTTTTACAGCGCTCTGGAGGAATTTTGGCCCACTCATCTTTGCAAAATTGTTGTAATTCAGCTTTATTTGAGGGTTTTTCTAGCATGAACCGCCTTTTTAAGGTCATGCCATAGCATCTCAATTGGATTCAGGTCAGGACTTTGACTAGGCCACTCCAAAGTCTTCATTTTGTTTTTCTTCAGCCATTCAGAGGTGGATTTGCTGGTGTGTTTTGGGTCATTGTCCTGTTGCAGCACCCAAGATCGCTTCAGCTTGAGTTGACGAACAGATGGCCGGACATTCTCCTTCAGGATTTTTTGGTAGACAGTAGAATTCATGGTTCCATCTATCACAGCAAGCCTTCCAGGTCCTGAAGCAGCAAAACAACCCCAGACCATCACACTACCACCACCATATTTTACTGTTGGTATGATGTTCTTTTTCTGAAATGCTGTGTTCCTTTTACGCCAGATGTAACGGGACATTTGCCTTCCAAAAAGTTCAACTTTTGTCTCATCAGTCCACAAGGTATTTTCCCAAAAGTCTTGGCAATCATTGAGATGTTTCTTAGCAAAATTGAGACGAGCCCTAATGTTCTTTTTGCTTAACAGTGGTTTGCGTCTTGGAAATCTGCCATGCAGGCCGTTTTTGCCCAGTCTCTTTCTTATGGTGGAGTCATGAACACTGACCTTAATTGAGGCAAGTGAGGCCTGCAGTTCTTTAGACGTTGTCCTGGGGTCTTTTGTGACCTCTCTGATGAGTCGTCTCTGCGCTCTTGGGGTAATTTTGGTCGGCCGGCCACTCCTGGGAAGGTTCACCACTGTTCCATGTTTTTGCCATTTGTGGATAATGGCTCTCACTGTGGTTCGCTGGAGTCCCAAAGCTTTAGAAATGGCTTTATAACCTTTACCAGACTGATAGATCTCAATTACTGCTGTTCTCATTTGTTCCTGAATTTCTTTGGATCTTGGCATGATGTCTAGCTTTTGAGGTGCTTTTGGTCTACTTCTCTGTGTCAGGCAGCTCCTATTTAAGTGATTTCTTGATGGAAACAGGTGTGGCAGTAATCAGGCCTGGGGGTGGCTACGGAAATTGAACTCAGGTGTGATACACCACAGTTAGGTTATTTTTTAACAAGGGGGCAATTACTTTTTCACACAGGGCCATGTAGGTTTGGATTTTTTTTTTCTCCCTAAATAATAAAAACCACCATTTACAAACTGCATTTTGTGTTTACTTGTGTTATATTTGACTAATGGTTAAATGTGTTTGATGATCAGAAACATTTTGTGTGACAAACATGCAAAAGAATAAGAAATTTAGAAGGGGGCAAATAGTTTTTCACACCACTGTAAATGTAAAAACATTGAATAATACTGAGAAAACCTTGAACAACAGAGAAAACTAACACTGCAATAGTTAGCGCTATAGCTCTACCAACCGCTGGCTAAAAACACTTTTTTTAATGAGTTTTAAGCACAGAGAAAAAAATGAACATTTGAAAAAATCCGTAATTTAATAAACTACCAAGAAAAGTAACATCGCAACAATGCACGCTACGAACTGTAAACAGAAGTGAAAGCAAAATCAAGCCCAGTGCATTCTTGAACTGGCTTCCTACCTTAGGCGTCCAGCTCTCTCTCTCGCGCTGCCTGTGAGTGCGTCTCTCTCTTTCGCACTGCCCGTGTGTCTGCGTCTCTCTCTCGTGCTGCCTGTGTGTCTGCGTCTCTCTCTCTAGCGCTGCCTGCGTGTGTGCGTCTCTCTCTCTCTTGCTGCCTCTGTGTGTGTGTGTGCGTGTGTGTGTGTGTGTGTCGCGCTCTCTTGCTGTCTCTCTCTTGCTTGCTGCACAGGAAATGTACAGGGAGAGACTGAACATGTACAAACCGAAAGGGAAACTGGCTTGTTCGTATACCGAGTGTGTGGTTGTGAACCGAGGCAGAAATTTGGCGAACTTTTTAGACCTAAACCGATTTGTACGTGTACCGAGACGTTCGTGAACCGAGGTTCCACTGTACATGGTCCCACTATTTTCGGGTCTTAAAAGCATTTGGACAAACTAACAATCATAAATATAATGATCATTTTCAATATTTGATTGAAAATCCTTTACAGTCAATGAATACCTGAAGTCTGGAACGCAAGGCCATCTCCAAGTGCTGGGTTTCCAGGCCTTTGCTGCAGCTGACTTCAGTTGTTGCTTTTTGTTGGACTTTTTGCCATCAGTTTTGTCTACAGGAAGTGAAAGGCATGTCCAATTGGTTTGAGATCAGTTGATTAATTTGGCCATTGAAGAATATTCCACTTCTTTGCTTTGAAAAACACTTTGCTTTCACGGTATGATTTGGCTCATTGTCCATCTGTACTGTGAAGCATCATCCTATCAGTTTTGCAGCATTTGTCTGAATTTGAGCAGTCAGTATACCTCTTGTGGGAGATGGCCGGCTGTTCATCCCGGCAAATACCCCCAGGCCGCTAGATGGAGCCCTCCCTGTAGCATGGGAGTGCCCCGAAGACCAGCAGGGAATTATGGACAATGGAGTTTTTATTCCCAACCCTGCTGGACACTGTGGGGCCCACCAGAGGATGCTACAGGAAGGCTCAAGGACTTATACGTGCCCTATAACCCGGAAGTACGTCATGATCACATGACCAGAAGGAACGACGTGCTTCTGGGTTGAAGAAAAGGACTTATTAATCTGACCCGGAAGTGATAATGAACCATGGACTGTAGGATTGGAACCACTTCCGGGTCAGGGACTATAAAGGATTGTGGGAAACCCCAGACGAGTGAGCTGAGCTGGGAGGAAGGGTGGCAACGTGTCTGGGAGAGGAGGATTTGGTTATTGTATTGATTTGGTGATTTGTATGAGTAGTGTGGAGTGGAGGGTGCTTTGTGCACATTATTATTATAAAAATAAAAAGTCTTGGACTTTTACCTGGTGTTTGGCGTGGTACCTGAGGGTTTAATGGGAGCACTAGCGCCCCCTACTGTTACACTCTGTACATTTCATAATTCATCCTGCTACTTCAGCTAGCAGTCATATCATCAATAAACATTAGTGCCTCACTTCCTTTTGCAGCCATGTGTATGATCATGCCATAAAATTGCCTCCACTATGTTTCACAGATGATGTGGTATTCATTGGATCATGAGCCGCTTGTTCTCTTCTCCATGCTCTTCTCTTACTAACATTCTGGTATACGAGGTGAGACACAAAAATAACTGGATTGGTAAAAAAAAAATATTTATTGATGAATTACAGCATTCTAAACATTGCCACCTTCTATATACTGCAAAAACTTGTGTGCGAGACAAACTGTTATCACTGTACGCTGTTTTTTTATCATTTCATAAGCTTCTGTGGCCGTTTTGTTCAATTTCGCGAGATATGTGATATTGATTCTCTGTTTGATTTTTTTCACCAGACATTATGGCGGCAACTTGTTTAGCGATTGTTGTGAAAATACTGACTGGGCAATTCACAGGATATACCTAGCTGGTCAGTGGTTTGAGAGGGTATGTAAGATGGGATATAGTTCTATGATTCACATTTGGCTGACCTCCAGACAGTTTTCCAGGAAAGCCCCAAGCCCAGTCCAGTTATTTTTGTGTCTCACCTCGTATATATCTTAGTTTCCTTTATCCAAAGAAAATTGTTCCGGAACCGGCAAAGTCTAATCTCTCCTTCCTGTGCTTGAGGTTAACCAGTGGTCTGCACATTGTAGTAAACCCTCTGACTTTACTTTCATTTAGTCTTTTCTTGATTGTAGACTTAGGCAATGATAGGTCAACCTCCAGGATTGTATTCTTGGTTTGGCTAAATTCACCAAAAGGAGAATTCTGCAATCATCCATTAAAATTGTCTTTTGTGGTTTTCCAGACCTTCTGGTGTTGCTGAGTTCACCAGTGTGTTGCTTCTTTTTAAGAATGTGCCAAATGGTTGATTTGTCCACTTCTCGTGTTCCTGTTATCTGATGTTTTTTTTTTCTCAGTGTAAAAGTTGGACTGTTTTTACTTGCTTGGATAGCTCTTTGGACCTCATATTGAGAGTTTACAGTAATGGCTTCCAAATGCTAATTCCACACTTGGACTCAACTCCAGACCTTTTACCTCATTAATAGTTAATGAAGTAATAAGGGAACTGCTCCCACCTTGCTATGGAACAGATTGTCAAGTAAATGTCCATATAGTTTTGAGCCCCTGGAAATGAGAGGCTCAATTAATTGGTATATATTAATTTAAAGGGTTAGGTGTGGTTCCTAGAGCCTTTTAGCAGAACACAAAATCCTGCTGATTGCACACGCTGCCCTGCATTTTAGTTGGCTGGTCAGTCCCCCATAAAGGATGTGCTTATTGTTATGATGTAATCACACTTTCTAATAGTCTGGAAGTGTATTGTACCATGTGGCAGCAGCAGAGGGTGGGCAAGAAAATATGCTAAAGTTCATTACTTTTTGGTCATTTACACTGTGGTTAACAGCTATTCAAATAAAACTGTTTCCATGAAAGAAAGTAGGAGTTGGGAAATATTTGTAGAGGCATACTGTAGAGAGTGAAAGAGTAAGAGATGCAAATTTAAAAGCATATAAAAATAAATAAATAAATGACATGAGTATTGAGTGACTGTTATCTGATGTTGCAAAGGCCCTCAGAAATATCAAATAATTGATTATCAGTCTCGTTATGTTAGATTTGTGAGGATAATAGCATTGTCATTGTTTTAAAAGTAATGTGAAACAAGAAATACTTATTTAAGACAGCTAAAAACTCATGGATCAGTATCTGAAATGTTTGATTGTAATTCACTTTCACGTATTTCTGTATTTCTTTTACTGTGTAACTTCTACCACAGGAAAAAGAAAAGATTTCTTTATAAATAAAGTTTGTTTGATTAATATGTGTCCTGAAAGTTTGAAAAAAAGAGAATATGCACACAATAATTTGCTCATTGTACAAAATATATATATATTACAGCCAAAGCCCGAAATCATCCAAAGTGGGAAGTGTCCAGCCAAATCGGGAAATGGCCAATGTCGCTGTAAATTGACCAGCCAATGTCCAATCTTTCCTTGATTTCGGGATTTGGCTAGCCAGTTTGCGAAATAGCATGGGGCGATCGGCCAAAGTTGGAAGAAAAAAGGCATGAGCAGATTTTGGTGGGTCTGTATAATTTCATACTTTATACAATCTATTTACTTTATGAATATCCATGATCAGTGATTGGGAAGACGAGACGGTTCGTAGTGATTTTTCTTCTGTGCCTACGGATTCCAGTGTGAGCAGTTTCTCATTCAGAATGGAAAACTCACTTCTGGAATACAGTTATTTGAGAACACCATATTCTGTTCCCAGCTTGTAGAAAGCGCCCTCAACGTTCATGACAACTGCATGACAACTGGATCACTGCAACCTCTGTCAACATCTGGTATACGGATGCATACATTATTTCCAACTTTCGCTGGTGGGAATTTTGCATCTGAATTTTTAAGCATCTTCGCACCTTGAACGGACAGTCTTACATCAGCACATCGATTTTTGGCCAGGGATTTCTCACCACTTTGCAAAATGACTGGCCAAAGTAGCATATACACTGGTCATTTCTAGTAATTCGGACTTTGGCCACACCTCTTGGCCAAAATGTGAAATGGCCGGCCAATTCGGGAACTGGCAGAACTTCAAGTTTTGGCCATAGCTTATCTTTATATATAATACGCTACTGTGGCTGTCCGTTTGTCTGTGCAAGATTTTAAATCACCTGTACCTCACAAACGGTTTGAACTATTCACCTGAAATTTGGTACACATATACTACGTGACGTTTACTATCCGCTTTCCGGGTGATGATTGACTTCCAAGGTTATTTCTCATTTTATTTTATTGTGGAATCAATTCTCGGCAGCGGCCAGCAGGGTGGCGCATGCGTACGGGCGCCGTTCTCATCCCTAACACCTTCGCTGTCTCTTCCCCTACCTCTTCATATCTTAAATCATTCTTGAGGCAGATTGAAGACTTAAATGCAAGCTTAAGTGAAAAAATAAAGAAAACGTACTAAGTAATTGCAACACAAACACTGACTTAATCTGTTTTAACGGTGAAAAGATGCTGACGAAAGAAGAGAAGAAGCGGGCCACTAGGGTGGAGAAAAGAAGAGCTGCTCAGGAAGCAGCAAGCACATCATCCTCTGAGCAAACAAATGCTAAACGTACAGAGAAACAGTATGAAAACTATAAGTCAAATTTATTCACTGCACGTTATTGTGCAGTGCGCTGTTACTGGTATATATACATTTTTTATTGCCAATTTTGCAGTACGAGAATCTCTCTGTTTAAAACATGCATAAATTAGCAGTGAGTGACATACACCCACCAATTGTGGGAAATGCAATTTATACTGCTAATATCGTGAAAAAAATAGAATAAATTAACTTGTATTGTCTGGAATGTTAAGTTTATTAAAAGAAGTGGTAATCACATCCTGCCCAGGATGAGTGGTCCTAGGTGCGAGACAAAAAAGAGAAGGCTGCTGTTGTAATTTTCAAATAATATCAGAAATTATTATGCTTAAGAACTATGTCAAGGGGTTTATACATACATAATGGAAGAAATACCTTTCTCTAATGCAAAAATCCATATTGAACTGTATACAAATCTGTCTGATCATGTGTGCCTGGGTGCGCTCAGGAACACCCAAACATGCCTTCAAGACTATAGCATGTTTTCATGGCAATGGAACCCTATATATATTTAGATGCTGCAGCCTTTCTAACTGATATCAGTGTCAGTGAGTACAGTAATCCCTCCTCCATCGCGGGGGTTGCGTTCCAGAGCCACCCGCGAAATAAGAAAATCCGCGAAGTAGAAACCATATGTTTATATGGTTATTTTTATATTGTCATGCTTGGCTCACAGATTTGCGCAGAAACACAGGAGGTTGTAGAGAGACAGGAACGTTATTCAAACACTGCAAACAAACATTTGTCTTTTTTTCAAAAGTTTAAACTGTGCTCCATGACAAGACAGAGATGACAGTTCCATCTCACAATTAAAAGAATGCAAACATATTTTCCTCTTCAAAGGAGTGTGCGTCAGGAGCAGAGTCTGTTAGAAAGGCAGAGGAAAGCAAACAAATCAATAGGGCTGTTTGCTTTTAAGTATGCGAAGCACCGCCCGGTACAAAGCTGTTGAAGGCGGCAGCTCACACCCCCTCCGTCAGGAGCAGGGAGAGAGATTGAAAAACAAACTCTGTCTCTCTCTATCAAAAATCAATACGTGCCCTTCGAGCTTTTAAGTATGCAAAGCACTGTGCAGCATGTCGTTTCAGGAAGCAGCTGCACAAAAGATAGCAACGTGAAGATAAACTTTCAGCATTTTTAGACGAGCGTCCTTATCGCCTAGGTATGCGAACAGCCCCCCTGCTCAATCCCCCTACGTCAGGATCAGAGAAAGTCAGCGCAAGAGAGACAGAAAAGTAAGCCGGGTAGCTTCTCAGCCATCTGCCAATAGCGTCCCATGTATGAAATCAACTGGGCAAACCAACTGAGGAAGCATGTACCAGAAATTAAAAGACCCATTGTCCGCAGAAATCTGCGAACCAGCAAAAAATCCGCGATATCTATTTAAATATGCTTACATATAAAATCCGCGATGGAGTGAAGCCGCGAAAGGCGAAGCGCGATATAGCGAGGGATTACTGTATTACATTAGAAATAACTTGTTGAATTCAAAGGCTGTGAATTTAATTTCAACTCATTTCTGAAATGTCTTGCCAATGTCGCAATAACTGTGACACATTTTGTTACATCTGTGGCGAGTCCACTTTAAAAGCACAGAAACAGAGAATGACAGCACTCATAAAGAAGGTATACTTCGGGTACAAAATTAGTGACCAGGACAAAGTATGGGCTCTTCATACATGTTGTGAATCTTGGTGTACCAGCCCGTGAGCTTGGCTGAAGCGTGTGCGTCCATCCGTGCTGTTTGCCATCCCAAAGATATGGAGGAAGTAGAAGGATCATGTTGCTGATTGTTACTTCTACATGACAAATGTTTCAAGATTTTCTTCATAGAACAGGAAGTTTATTGAGTACCGAATGTTGCCTCTGCAATGAGACCAGTGCAACACGAGAAAAGTCTTTCTGTTCCAAAACTGCCAGAGGTGTGAACACTGGAGGACGAGGACAAGGAGGCAGAGATAGATGAGCCGATGCAGATAGAAGCTGCTGACAATCCAGATTTCGAGCCATTAACATCCAGTGATCTTCATTTAATTTCTGAGGTAGAGCTCAATGATCTTGTCAGATATTTTGATTTATCGAAGAATTGGGCAGAACTGCTTGGATCAAGGTTGCAAGGGCGGAACCTGTTGTCACCAGGTACAAAAATTTCAGTATTTTGCCACGGTCATGAAGATTTTGACAAAATTCTTCAGACAAATTGACAGTCTCACCTTTTTCAGTGACATCGATGGATTGCTTTCTTTTCTCAAATGTGAACATGATCCAACAGAACGGTGACTGTTTGTTGACTCATCATTGTTAAGTTTGAATGCCATTTTGTTGCACAATGGCAATATCTACCTTTCCGTACCTGTCAGACACGCCCTTCATTTACCCTATACAATTCCAGACACCTCACACCCAAATAAAGAGACTTCAGCTCTGAGAATTTTGCATCTGACTTGACTTCAGCTGCCTCGGTGTGGGATGAGTGAGCAGGCAGTCTGCTTCCAGTGCTGATTGATACATTTGCAAAACAAAGATGCTGATGAGGAGTTGCGAGGAAATTTAAGGTGGTCCGGAATTACAAATATTTTTGTAGGCTTCAGGGATTCTAGTGTTAATAAATCCCCAAAAGATAAAGTAACAGTGTTTGGATTGTTCCTCCACACAAGAGTTTTATAGTTTCTCTTAACCTTGCAAGACATATTTGGTATATTTTGAGACTTTCATTGCATTTTGAACTTAAAATGCCAGATCGCTGTTTTGGGCCTACTGTAGACCTTCATAGGATAAGGCCTGCAAGTAGTAGATGTGGGCTGACGGACCTGGTCTAGGTGTCCTTTAGAGAGGTAGTGGCAGATTAACTGGCAGGATGACGTCCAACCTCTTGCTGCATCCAAACTGTGCCATCTTTCGCCTTTATGCCCGGTGCAGCTGTGTTGTTCTTATGTGTGAGTGGACGTTTCCTGTGGGGAGGGCTTCTGCTCTCTTTCTCATTTGAGTTCACCTCTGTTATAGCATGTCTATATTTGAAAACTAACAGTGTTAGATCAGGTGGAGCGTGAACGTGACTGTAGAATTAAAGTGAATAATAAAACAAAACGGTACCAAAAATTTACACAGGCTGTTACAGACTCAAATAAATCACATGTATGTTTTTTATTCTATAATAGTAATAATACTAGCTGCTCACTGCATGAAGGGCCCAGGATCAAACCCACAACCTCTCAACTTGGAGACAGCAGTTCTTACCTCTCCACCAGCTAAGCAGATGTGTGTGTGTGTGTGTGTGTGTGTGTGTGTGTGTGAGCGTACCCTATCCCAATTTCTTTTACTTTGGTTAAATTCTAGACAAAAAGTGCACTTGTTTTGTTATATCTATGTCTTTTGTGAAAGTGTTTATTTGATATTTGGACTTCAGTCTTCACACATTATACACTTCACTTCAGCATTTTGCCAATTATTAGTAGAACATGAAAAAAGTTTCTGTTCTAGTTATGTGTTCAACATTTCTTGCTTTGCATTTCCTGTCATCCTACATTTACACAGATCGTTGTAGACACAGTACACACATGAAATGTCTGTGTTCCCAATATGATATATTATTTACCCAATAAAATTCAAGGCACCTCACACCCAGATAAACCGACTTGAGCTGGGACAACTTTGTGTACGACTAATGTTGTATCAGTATGAGATGGGATAGCAAGCTGCCTGCTTCCGGTGCTGATTGACACATTTGCAAAACAATAGATGCTAATGAGGGAATTTAAAGTGGCCCAGCATTACAAGTTTTTTTTGTAGGCTTCAGGCATTATAGAGGATTCTGATATTTCAAAATCGCTAAATGTATGTTGATGAGCTAATGTTTGCTGAGGTGTACGGTCGGCACATTTGGTAATCTGACAATATGTAGATATTCTGTTTTTTTTTTGAACAAAAGACAACTTCGAAGCAGCAGTTCCACTACAGATGGACAGCTGCATGTTGCGATGCTGCAAACTCTCTTTTAGTTCGAATCATTTGCATCCGCTGTGCTGTATTAAAAATTGAGTCCACCTGATCATTTTTTGAATGTCATTTATTTACAATTTATTAAATATGTTTATATAGGATGGCATTGCTGCTCAATTTTGATAACTGCTGATAAGTTATTTTCTTTCATATCCACGAAGTGAAAATTAAAGAGTTACAAGTTGCTGGCCCTGGCATAAATATTTGGCAAAGGGTGGAAATGCAGCCCTGTCTGAAATAAAACTAGCAATTGCATGTAACAAACTATTCTGTTGTATTTAGGTAGTATATGTACTGAAACATTGTTTTAGTTCAGTTCAGTTATGAGTAATAATAGCAGCAGATGACAAGTGCATTTAGCAGACAAGTTATATTTACTGTCTGAAGATGTAACGCAACTTTCGTTCCAGTGCTAGTCACTAATATGAATTTCTCAATTTAACCAGCTTCACAACACTGAAAGAACTACTGTCAAACAGCTAAGTAAGTGACACTGATGGCTTGTCCATTGTTATACTTCAGAGTGTTTCCTCTTGAGGTGTTAATCCATTGAGCTAGTGCTGTTGTTGAACACCATCTTCCTTTTTTTTCAACACAATGAACAACTGCTTTTCCTGATTTTCAGACACAGTGGATAATTCTGCCTGATATTTTGTAGGGACATTCTTCTGCTGAATGTGGTGCAGCTTTCTGTGTAATTGGTCTAATGAAAAACAGTGCAAAGAGAGAGGATGGGCAGAGGCTACTAGTCGATTAATAAAATATGATGTGGTTAACATTTTTATTCAATTAGCTTATTACATGAATTAACAGTGGCAGCTCTAGATAACAGGCTTCACAATACACTATGTATTATTTTTGGAATTGCTAAAACTGTAAAAAAGGGCACTTAAAAATATACTATGAATTGGACTGGAGTATTCCAGCAATAAGGTAAAATGCTGCAAAGATCTGCAGGAAAGTTTAACAATTGTATAATAAGGAAATTTATTGTCATTTTCTAAACTTCATGGTTTGCACAAAGACTCATGATGCTCTCAAGAATCCTAATATAGCTCGCATAACTTAGTGAGAAAGTCATGTCATATTATTGTAAAATGGAAACAAATGAATGCTCCTATATACAGTTTAAAGATCTTTTTTAATCTGTCAAAGAATTAGTTAGTGCTACCTTAAAATATATTTCTAGTCCTGTTTGACTTTTGCCTTTTTATTTTTTTGCAAAATCATTCTGTTTTTTTGTCATATAACTTTCTGATATTGATGATGGAAGGGCAATTATGTGTTTTCTTTTGTAGTTTGATTTCTTTTTTTGATGAAACAATAGCTGTAGTTCTGTATTGCTAATGTGTGCCTATCTTTGACTGAATTGTATGTTTTCTTAAATATAATAAAATTAATTAAAATAAGAAATTACTATATAGAGCCTATGCAGTAGCTGGTTATCCTGGGTGTTAATTGTACAACAATTGACATAATAATTAATGAATACATAATTTAAAATTTTTATCTTCATAATCTTTATAAATGTAACATATACTGTAGGTGTAGTTCTAAACAGTTTTCCTTTTGACATTCTAGGAGTAGCTAGCAGCACTGTACCCATGGGAGCTCCTCAAGATCTGAAAACATCTGAAGTGACAGCTAGAAGTTTCCGTGTTACGTGGGCACATGCCCCTGGAAAGGTGGAAAAATATCGAGTGGTGTTCTACCCTACTAGAGGAGGGCAGCCAGAAGAGGTGCAATAATTTTTTTTTTGGAGCTAGGATAGATACAGTAAAGAAGGATCAAAAAGGATTGCTAGGATTTCAAATCTTAATATATCAGTAAATAAGATGTGTAAAAATGATTCTTGCATAAAAGTAAATGTATGAAATTCTCAAAATCTATTTTCAGCTTTCCTGGTAATACTTGTGTTTCAGTAATTGTTAATAAGCAGTATTAGTTGTGCAGGCATGCCCATGTATTGTGCCGCTAATGATGACTCCAGTGAATCTTGAGACCTCTTCCAACAGAGACAGAAGTTGGAAACTTATCGTAAAATAATTACCCTTGCACTTTAATTCCAGCATAACCCAGTTCAGCATTTTTACCCTTTTAATATAATTTTAGCAATGTCTGCCTCTGTTTGTAGGGCAAATAGTGCTCACAGTTAGATCCATTAATATTATTAGTACTCTTTGATTTATATATCTTATTTCAAATAATTTTTTCCTTTTGTTTTCTTTGTCATCCATAGGCAGTAGTGGATGGATCTGAGAACACTGTGGTATTGAAGAACTTAATGTCCTTGACAGAATACCAAATTGCTGTATTTGCAGTTTATACCAGCACTGCAAGTGAGGGGTTGAGGGGCAGTGAAACGACATGTAAGATACTGACAAACTTGCCAGAAAAATAAATAGGTGCATAAATAGGATGGAAGATAACTTACCCATTCGTGTTAGCTATTTAACTATGTAATGTCAGGCCCCATAGCCATTTAGGCATATCTGGTGGTGTTTTTCCCTTTGTGGTTTATTTTCTTTCAAAACATTCAGCCTCATTTATTTGGTAACTCTAAATTGTGAGGGAATGTGAGTACTTAACTGACATTTCATAAATAAAGACATTTATACAACATTAATAGCATATACTGCGTTGGGCTGGCGCCCTGCCCGGGATTTTTTCCTGCCTTGCTCCCTGTGTTGGCTGGGTTTGGCTCCAGCAGACCCCCGTGACCCTGTGTTAGGATGTAGCGGGACTGACTAATAGCATATAAGTGATATTTGCATATTTGTGTGTACACTAACACCTTTTTCCTTTTTACAAAGTGGTTGTCAGACTTCCTTTTTTCTGTTTGCTTAGTACAGTAGTTGGTGATGGAAGTAAAATACTTTAAACATACTAATACATAACAAATTAGTTATGTATGGGTCATTATGGAATTTGAGAAGCAAACTAAATTATTAAGGTATTGGTCACACTTTGTTCTTAGTTCTATTATGAATGATTGAGAGACTGCTGGCATAGACTTTTATCCCATCCAACTTTATACTGCTGTACGTGGCTCCAGAAAACAGATTGATAAATGAAAAAATCTTGTAAAAATGTTTTGAAATCATTTATTATTGTTACAACATATTATAGAAAAGAACAAAGGAAGTAAAGTTGTTCATTATTGTGGTAGCTTTTGGCATAGTGGCAGAAAGAGTTTGTCATAGGGCTTTTTTTAAATAAAATGATGACTATGAAAAAATATGTTAAAACCCAAGATGTAAAACACTGTTATCTTCATGTAACACATTATTGCATCCTACATTCTAGTAAAATCAAGAAGTTTAGAAATTTCTGCTGTCAAGCCTTACATCCTTCTGTTTCATTTCAAATATATGTATCTTAAAGCAATTAAGATCTAATTGACCTCTGTAGATCTTGTAGCTTTGTAAATACAGTAATCCCTCGCTATATCACGCTTCGCCTTTCGCGGCTTCACTCCATCTCGGATTTTATATGTAAGCATATTTAAATATATATCGCAGATTTTTTGCTGGTTCGCGGATTTCTGCGTACAATGGGTCTTTTAATTTCTGGTACATGCTTCCTCGGTTGGTTTGCCCAGTTGATTTCATACAAGGGACGCTATTGGCAGATGGCTGAGAAGCTACCCGGCTTACTTTTCTGTCTCTCTTGCGCTGACTTTCTCTGATCCTGATGTAGGGGGATTGAGCAGGGGGGCTGTTCACACACCTAGACGATACGGACGCTCGTCTAAAAATGCTGAAAGATTATCTTCACGTTGCTATCTTTTGTGCAGCTGCTTCCTGAAACGACATGCTGCATGGTGCTTCGCATACTTAAAAGCTCGAAGGGCACGTATTGATTTTTGATTGAAAAACAAACTCTGTCTCTCTCTCTCTCTCCCTGCTCCTGATGGAGGGGGTGTGAGCTGCCGCCTTCAACAGCTTTGTGCCGCGGTGCTTCGCATACTTAAAAGCAAACAGCCGTATTGATTTGTTTGCTTTCCTCTGTCTTTCTGACAGACTCTGCTCCTGACGCGCACTCCTTTGAAGAGGAAAATATGTTTGTATTCTTTTAATTGTGAGACGGATCTGTCATCTCTGTCTTGTCATGGAGCACAGTTTAAACTTTTGAAAAAGAGACAAATGTTTGTTTGCAGTGTTTGAATAACGTTCCTGTCTCTCTACAACCTCCTGTGTTTCTGCGCAAATCTGTGACCCAAGCATGACAATATAAAAATAACCATATAAACATATGGTTTCTACTTCGCGGATTTTCTTATTTCGCGGGTGGCTCTGGAACGCAACCCCCGCGATGGAGGAGGGATTACTGTATTTAATTCAAATGCAGTCCTAAGAGTTTCTAAAGAATTGTACTTTCAGCCAGGCAGGTTCTTGATTGTTAAATGTCTACAGTAAATGAGGAAGAGGGTGGGTTAGTCATTTTATGATAATTTATATTTACAAATGCACTGGATAAAAACTTAAGAAAATTGTTATTTTGCTCTTCATCTTTTAATACTGTGTTGTTCCTCAGTTAGTAGTGAATAATTGCAGTCCATACAGCTTATATTTCTCTTTGTTTTTTAAGTGGCTCTCCCCATGGTTAGTGATCTACACCTTTATGATGTCACACACAACAGCATGAGGGTCAGGTGGAAAGGGGTTCTGGGAGCATCTGGGTACATGATCCTTTATGCTCCACTAACAGAAGCAGATGTAACAGATGAAAAAGAGGTAAGCTCAGTATTATATTAAATATGGGAACACTTTTTAAATATAATTTGAAATTTAACAATGTTAAAATAGACAGATGTTTTAGGTTATTAATTAGTATTGAACTGCTTTATTTTTCTGTTTGTTTAAACAAGTCTGTCTTTTCATGAATGTGTTATATAATTAGTAATGTATAAAATGGTCATTGCGTTTGCATCTATAAACTCTGAACCTTTACTCATTGAAGAGTACTATACAAGAAGTAAACTGTAAATAGTGCTTTATTTGGCGGAAATAAGCTTTATGAAACAACAACCACCTCCCTCAAATGCGCACATAAATTGCAAAAAAATAAGTAACTTTTTGACTTGGCTAAAGATGAAAGAGCAGTAACATTGAGGCAGTACAAAGGTGTATTACAGTAGGCATGAAGGAGCTCAATTAGCGTTCCTTGACAATCATCTGCTGAATAATTTGTTGACTGAGTGTATTTAATGATGATGTGTCACAGATAAGATAGATAAAATTGCTCAAAATGACCATCAGTTTGGTCATAAGTCTCTTCTATGCTTCAGCGGTTTGACAGTTTGTCCCATAAATTAGCCTGCTCTTCTTAACCTCCTTAGCATCACATTTTTTCTCAACATGTAAAAAGCATTCCATTTTTTGACTTGAAATATTATACTTTTGTTAAATCTGATATTTCTACTATAAAATGTGCAAAACACTAATAGTGCAAAGTCAGAACTGCAGAAAGTATAATAATGATAAAATAATAATGATGATGATTAATAATAATAATAATATGAACAACACACTGCACATGTACATTACTTTCGGTTTCACTGTATATTTCAATTTCACTGCCGTAAGACAGATTCACCTCATCGTCACTTCTGATTAGAGGCATTTCTTACGAGAGGAAATTATCAGACTAGGAGAAGACTTACAGTACCTACACCGTTGCCTGAGTAATGCTCGGCGCTAACATTGTTGGCACTTTTACAACCCAAGTAAACCTCGGGTCTTATGCAAGATGTGTCTATACCATTGCCGAGTGACACTCGAGACTAACACTTTTAGCACTGTTTTTACAGCCAGAGTGATGCTGTGATCTTAAAGCTAAGGAAGTAAATCAGCTTGTTGATTCACAGGACCTGTCTTGAAATGGTGTTCCTAGCCTAGCACAACACAATGTAAAAATGTCACTGGCTATTATAGAGTTATAGAAAATATAAAGGTGCTACCGCTTAAAGGAAATGTCATAATTATACATGACTGTATGCATTTTTGAGTTATTTTGACATTTTTTTTTGTTTTGGATAATCTATTTAAAGGGGCTATGCTGCATTTTGATTTGATTTTACAAAGTCTATTTTTATTTTTGTTATGTGTTTATATAACATTGGAATCACGTCATGTAAGTGAAGCAGTTATGCTTGTTACATAAAACTGAGTTACATGAAACTGAGTTCTGTCACAGACAGTAAAATTGTATGTGTTATGTGGACAGCTACAACATGAATGATATACAGTTTAACATCTGTAAAGAAAACTCTTTTTTACACTTGCACAATTGTGTCCGCGTGGACATTTTTGGTGAGGAATACAGAACTAAAATTTTTGAAAAATTAAGACAAAGTAAAAACAAAGAGAACTGAAAAACTAAATAAAAACTAAAATTAGAATATGGAAAAAGTTAAATAAAAGGTAATAAATGAAATGAAAAATGAAACTAAAAATAATGTTAAAACTAGAAAAACACTGCTGTACAGTACATTAACAATGTGATTCTCTTTTTTCCTTTATCCTGGAGAACACTAAAAAACATACCATTATGACACTCACAGCACAAGGTGATAGAACATGAAAGTGCACATAAACTCTAATGGGTTAATATATTTTTAATTTGTATCACTCTATTTCAAATTAACTGGAGCTCAGAGAAGTTGTAGCCCTTCTGATTGTTGTTGATATGTGGCTTCTGCTGTGCATAGTACAGTCTTAGTTTGTATTTCCAGTGAAAAATTGCATTTAACACTAGAATTACCAGAGTCTACGAAAAAAACTCGTAGATCTGGCCCACCTTAAAACCGTTCTCACCTCTCTTTTGTCTTCTAAATGTGCCGATTAAGACGAGCAGCAAGTAGCCGGCTATTCCATCCCCCACCATCGCAGAACGTTCACTAAGTTTTCGCAGCTCATGCCTTGTTTGATTATCTGGGAGTGACTGAACTGCTGGAGTTTTAGAATGGAAACAATAGATCGTTATTTGGAACACACGCATTTCATGCGTGTTCCGTTTCTACAGTAATCTGTGTAAACACATTGTTAAAACAGAAACTTTTTCCTATTTTAGTAATAAATGTTACAAAATGTGGGCATAAACTATAGAATGTGTGAAGCCTGAAGTCCAAACTTCAAATAAACACTTTCACAAAAGGTTCAAGGATGATATGACACCTTCTGTGGCTTAATGCTACGGTTTGCTGTCTTGGAGCACTCAGCCCTGCCGTGCTACGGAGACCCGAGTTCAATTCCCAGCTTTGGAGAAAGTGTTTTTTTTTCCTCAAACGGACATAAAATTTATAAATTGGTATGCACTGTAAATCGTTAAGTTTAAAATGTCGATCGTGGTTATTTCTGTTGATTAATTCATGCTTTTTACTTAGAGTTAGAACAGGAGCTTATTCAGCTCATTCAGCTTCTGATCTGACTCAAACAGCGCCAGTATAACTTCACACCTGATCTGACGCTGTTCATTTTCAAATAATATTGCATTACTTCGACGATGTTTTCTGATTGGTACTATTCGCGTCATGAAATGATTTCCTCAAAACGTCACATATATTTGTCTCTTTCTTTTTTTAAAATGTGCGTTGTAGCATGCAGCAACTGGCCACCTGCATGTTCTTGTGCACACTGAATAAGACAGCACTATATGCAATCATCAGATTCAAATGTTAACAGTTATATAGCACGGAATGGAAATCAGCAGTTCTTAGCATTGCACCATGCAAGCTGTCATATCAACCGCCTACTGTAACTCGCTTTCTTTTTTCTTCGGTTATAGTCTTGAATAAAAGTGCACTTGTTTTGTTATATTTTTACATCAACATATTCCTGTGTTTGAGCGACATGGGCATGCTCAAAAAATACACGTGTAATGCCACGAAAAGTGCATGCAGACACTTCAGTTCACAAGCATTGGTACGACAATGCAGTCACAAGTACACTGCAGAGCTATAGCGCGTCTTTATGTGAAAACAGCATCAGATGGGGAGTGTCTGATGATTGCATATAGCGCTGAAGTTACTGCTCTTTACTATGCTTTCCTCTGCATGTCCTGGAGTACAGAAGAAACAGCATACAGCAACATGTGGAGACTGGCATGATTGTGGGAAAAAACACATGGTCATATGTATCGTGATACACTGCAGATATATAGCGCCTTTTTTTTTTGAAACAGAAGTGTCAGATTGGGGGTGGTAGGGAAGGATCCTGAACGCAATTGAGGCAATGAAAAGTGAATTAAAAAAAAAATAAACAAAGCTAACCTTTACAAATATCATAAATTACACCGGCTGTTACAGACTGAAATCAAATGCATCTTTTTATTCTAAAATAGTAAAAAATAAGAACACTTCTCAAAATGAAATCTTGCAGGATCGAATTGGTGACCTTCTGATTCATACTCAACAACTGATACTATTGCGCCACGGTGGCAGCCATAGCAAATGAGTGTCAATGTCGCACACTAAGGTGGCTTTTTTGGTGGCGGCTTTTTTTTTTGTACCTTTTGTGAAAGTGTTTCTTTGATATTTGGACTTCAGGCTTCATACATTATATAGTTTATGGTAATATTTTGTCATTTGCTACTAGAATATAATAAACGTTTCTGTTTTAAAAATGTGTTTACACCGATTACTGTAGAAATGCAACACACATGAAATGTGTGTGTTCCAAATAACGATTTATTATTTCCACTCTAAAACCCCACTTCACTCCCAGATAATCAATCAAGGCATGAGCTGAGAGAAGTTCGTGCACGTTCTAAGTCGGTGGGGGGATGGAATAGCCGGCTGCTTGCAGCATATCTTTATCAGTACATTTAGATGACAAAAGACGCTGGCAGAAAGGTGAGAACGGTTTTAAAAAGCGATTTAAGGTGGGCCGGATCTACAGGTTTTTTCGTAGGCTCTGGTAATTCTAGTGTTAAGGCAATATTTTCCAAAGCATTCCTAAATCCGAGGGTCAAAATCCAGGTTAATTGACAAAGTGTTATGAGACAGAGTCTCCAGGAGTATTGTCAGAAGACAAAAAGACAAAGATGTAACTGTAAACCTAAAATCATAGTTAGTCCAGAAAATAGTCAAAAACCCTGAGACTTGATGAGAACAGGCAATCAAACTCTAGGGATGAACCAAAAATTAAAGTTAAAGGCAAGCAGTGATTAAAAATCTGCAAAATAAACCCAGTGGTGTGTTTGTTTTTGTTATCCTACCCAGGGATACAATTGGAATTGCAGTCATATTTTTATTTTTATTTGGATATCTGATAGAGTCAGAAGTTGAATTGTCATGGTCAATGGATATGTAATTCCTGATCACGAAATGCATCATTTGTAGTCACATAACATGTCAGACCCGTTGCAAAAATAAATAAAACAAAAAGCTTCCAGATGTAAAAATAAAACAGTTGAAACCATAAAAAACAAATAAAAAATTAATAACCCCAAAAGTGCCAAGAGTGTAAATCGCAATGCCATGACCCTCTGTTTGGTGACATCAGCCCCTTGAGATCAACATGTAAAGGAAGGTAATTAATAGAAAAAAAATCATACTACAATTATTAAAAAAAAAAATTAATTGCATAAAATATAAAATGACAGAAATTAACAAAAACAATACAGGAAAATAACCAAAAATAATTAACAAACAATAACAAAATATATTTAACATAACAGAACAAAGACCCAGGTTTGTACGCAAAAGTCTGGATTTATTAAACACAAACCTGGCTTGAAAATTGGCTTAACAATAAGTTAGAATTTTTTAGTGTTGACATATTACAGACTCCATTTGGCAGGATAATGATGCTGTGACATGGTGCAGTGATGACTGAAAGGTTTCTGACTGGTCAACCAGTTCACACTGAAGAGCGATCATTGCCAAAAACCCTGTGGTTGTTAATACCTGTTACATAACAGGGATCATGTAATTTCTGTGTGATTGTCTCTGTAATGTAGGCTCCAGTTCAGCACACAAGTCCAAGAGGACATCTCTAGAAAGTCCGAATTGATTTACAAGCCATTTGTTGTCATGAGCCAAAAAATGTATTGACGATCCCTGAGAACGTACTCCTTGCCTACCCAGCTACACAGCCCCAGCCAAGATGAGCATACTGATATCCCAGACCCAGACCCTCAGGACATCAGTGCAATGGCAACTTTAAAATGATTGGATTTTATATGTCGAATGTTTTTTAGTCCAACATTGGCATTTACTTGGCAATTTTATCTATTTATTTTTTTTGCTTTCTTTACTCAGAAACTGTCACTTCCTCCCACTATTGTTTTTTTTCTTCTGTTTACAGTCATATGAAAAATTTTGGGAACTCCTCTCAGCCTGCATAATAATTTACTTTCAACAAAAAAGATAACAGTGGTATGTCTTTCATTTCCTAGGAACATCTGAGTACTGGGGGTGTTTTCCGAACAAAGATTTAGTTGTATGAAATTAAATCAAATGTGAAAAACTGGCTGTGCAAAAATGTGGGTACCCTTGTAATTTTGCTCAATACTGATTACTTGCAACACAGAATTGGTTGTATTAGCTCGTTAAGGCTTGAACTTCATAGATAGGTGTGTCCAATCATGACAAAAGGTATTTAAGGTGGTCAATTGCAAGTTGTGCTTCCCTTTGACTCTTCTCTGAAGAGTGACAGCATGGGATCCTCAAAGCAACTCTCAAAAGATCTGAAAACAAAGATTGTTCAGTATCACGTTTTAGGGGAAGGCTACAAAAAGCTATCTCAGAGGTTTAAACTGTCAGTTTCAACTGTAAGGAATGTAATCAGGAAATGGAAGGCCACAAGAACAGTTGCTGTTAAAACCAGGTTTGGCAGGCCAAAAAAAATATAGGACCAGCATATGTGGAGGATTGTGAGAATGGTTACAGACAACCCACAGATCACTTCCAAAGACCTGCAAGAACATCTTGCTGCAGATAGTGTATCTGTACACTATTCTACAATTCAGTGCAATTTGCACATAGAACATCTGTATGATAGGGTGATGAGAAAGAAGCCCTTTCTGCACTCAAGCCACAAACAGAGTCGCTTGTTGTATGCAGATGCTCATTTAAACAAGCCAGACTCATTTTAGAACAAAGTGCTTTGGAGTGATGAGACAAAAATTGAGTTATTTGGTCATAACAAAGAGCGAAGAACACCGCATTCCAAGAAAAACACCTGCTACCTACTGTCAAATTTGGTGGAGGTTCCATCATGCTGTGGGGCTGTGTGGCTAGTTCAGGGACTGGGGCCCTTGTTAAAGTCAAGGGTCAGATGAATTCAACCCAATATCAACAAATTCTTCAGGATAATGTTCAAGCATCAGTCACAAAGTTGAAGTTATGCAGGGGTTGGATATTCCAACAAGACAATGACCCAAAAACACAGTTCGAAATCTACAAAGTCATTCATGCAGAGGGAGAAGTACAATGTTCTGGAATGGCCGTCACAGTCCTCTGACTTGAATATCATCTAAAATCTATGGGATGATTTGAAACAGGCTGTCCATGCTTGGCAGCCATCAAATTTAACTGAACTGGAGAGATTTTGTATGGAAGAATGGTCAAAAATACCTCCATCTAGAATCCAGACACTCATCAAAGGCTACAGGAGGCGTCTAGAGGCTGTTATATTTGCAAAAGGAGGCTCAACTAAGTATTGATGTAATATCTCTGTTGGGGTGCCCAAATTTATGCACCTGTCTAATTTTGTTATGATGCATACTGCATAATTTCTGTTAATCCAATAAACTTAATGTCACTGCTGAAATACTACTGTTTCCATAAGGCATGTCATATATTAAAAGGAGTTTCTACTTTGAAAGCTCAGCCAATGATAAACAAAAATCCAAAGAATTAAGAGTGGTTCCCAAAATTTTTCATTACTGTATGACTCCTGCAGAGAGTCCTGAAAAAAGAATTATTTTGTGTTCTCTTTTCACATTCATTGAAGCTTAGTTTCCTCTGTTTTCCTGTGGTTTGATGTAAAGGCAATGCTTTCACGAGCAAATTTGTATAGTGATTAGATAATGAATACAGGTACTTGTCGACTTACGACCGCGATTGGTTCCGACTGACTGGTTGTAAGTTGATCTGGACGTAAGTCGGCCTATGTTAATTTAAGGTAAGAATATTAGACTGGGTAATAATATTGTAATCATCTTAAAGTAATATTTTATCAACATTTTCTTACTTTCTAAGACAAACACAGCATACTACAGTACAATTTGTTTAATATGTGGAAAACGTACAAAACAAGAAATACTGTACTGTACATTTAATTCCTGGCACCACTGGTGCTTGGCTGCGGGTTGTCGATATCGCCTTCATCAGATCAGGCGAGACTGCGGACGGGGTGATGGGAGGAGTTGCTCTTTTCATAAACATAGTGAGCTTCATCTGAATTGTTTGTTTTTTTTTTCTCTTCATAAATTTCGCAATAAGGACGAAATGTGTTGCGTGCCATCCGTTCAATCCTCGCAAATCGTTCAATATTTGGGTCCATTTTTTCAAAATGAGCAAGGAGTTTATTCAGTAGAGATAAATCTTCTGACAATCCCTTTGTGGTGAACATTCTTTGTGGCACCTCCTCCTCTTCGTCTTACTCCAATTCTCTTGTTTCTTCTTCCGCCACTCTTTCTTCTTCCAATTCTATCAGCTCTTCATTCATAAGTTCACCTGATTCCCGGTCTAGCAACTCCTCGACATCTTCCATTTCACATTCCAATGAAAGGTCTTTTGACAGTTTCACTATTTCTTCACGAATCTCATCAAGTTCTTGTTCACTGTTAAATCCAGCAAAAGTATTTACATAACGCTTAACACACTTCTTCCATACGCCATTCATACACTGTGAGTCGACATTTCTTGCGGGGAGGGCTTCTGTTTTCTCTGATCTGAGTTCACCTCTGTTATAGCGCGTCTTTATTTGAAAAGAGCAGTGTCAGATCGGGGGCGAGCGTGAACGCTAACTTTGACAAGCACTATAAATTTACAGCGGTTGTTACAGACGTAAATCAAATGTATGTTTTTATTGTATAATATTAACAATAACAGCAGCTCTCTACTCAAAGCGGTAAACTCGAGAAGCTGCTAGCATCGAACCCAGAAGCTCTTGATTGGGAGTCAGCAGTTGTGTGTGGGAACTGTTAACATTTGAATGTGATGATTGTATATAAAACTTGTGCACGAACGAGACTGGGATAACTGTGGATGTGGATGTGAGTGGTGTGTGTGACTGAGAATGACTGGTGTGAAGCCTGAAGTCCAAATATCAAATAAACACTTTCACAAGTACAAGTATAACAGAACAAGTGCGCTTTTATTCAAGAAGAAAAAAGAAAGCAGGTTGCGGTAAGCAGTTGATGCGACTGCTTGCGTAGTGCAATCCTAAGAACTGCCCAATCAAGAGCTTCTGGGTTTGATGCTGGCAGCTTCTCAAGTTTGCCGTTTTGAGTAGAAAGCTGCTATTAGTGTTAATATTATAGGGTTATATGTTAGGGTTATATTATTATCGAAAATTGCCAAAACAACAAGACACAAACACACGTGGGGCAACACTGCTGCGTATATTTTTACTGCTGCGTAGCGAGACTTGAGAGTGCGGGAAACTGGTGCTGCCAACAGCTGGCAGGGGAAACAGTCAAACGCGTCGTAAAGTTGAACAGTCGTAACTTGCATAGGTCGTATGTCGACGAGTACCTTGTATATCCAAATAAGGCATTTTTAAGCCATACTTGGTTAATGGAAGGAGGTGACAGAGAATGGCTAAAAGCATGTGCATGTATGGATAGTTTTAAGTTGATTTGAGATTTTTAGATTTATGAAGGAACTTAGTGTGGCATGAGGCTTGTTTACGGTTTTATAAACATTTTTTGTGTATATGTACAGCGTTTTTGTATTTCAAGCGTAAGCTAGATTTAGTATGGAATTTAAGCAAGGTTTTATACTTACGGCCCCCAGGGATTGAGCCCTGGTTGAACCATGAGAGATATGATCCAGGCTGTTTTCTGTTTTTTTGACTGAATCATAGTTAAACAACGAAATTACTCAGTTTCTGTTATTTATGCAAAGTCTTGTATTCAAATTAATTAAAATACATTGTTTGAATAGTAGAGTTTAATAAAATGGGATAATGTGAAAATGTTTATCTTTTTCTTTTGCCCATCTTCATTTTTCTATTTAGGTGAAAGTTTTGGAGACTATTACTGACATTGAATTGAGTGGATTAACTCCCAATACAGAGTACACTGTTACTATCTATGCCATGTATGGAGAGGAAGCCAGTGATCCACTGACAGGCCAGGAAACTACATGTATGTATTTGATATTAATAGTGTGTTAATGGAAAACTAAATTACATATTCATTTTCTTTATTATCTACTTATTAAATTTACTTTTACTGGAATTCCTCAGTACCATTATCAGCCCCAAGAAACCTGAAGTTCTCAGAAATTACACATAATGGAGCCAGAGTCACCTGGGATGCAGCATCCAAAAAAGTGAATGGGTACAAGATTATGTATGTGAAGACTAATGGTGCACATACTAATGAGGTAAATGTTTGTTTTCCCAGTTTTCCTGAAAAACTTCACAAGATATAGGTCAGGTGCTTTGATACCAATATTCAGAACATGAAATTAGGTCTTTAAGCTATTAAGCATTTTTTAAATATTTTCCACTGTATCACAAGTTTAACATAAGACAACATGTTAGACTAATTCAGAGAGGAAAGTACTGACTGAAGAGAGGAGACTACTGCTTAGAGTCCAAGATGTGCTAATGTCATCCTTGCAATATGAAAAGGAGGAAGTGCTAAGTGTTTGTGTTACTGTGGTGTGAGGACTAATTAAAATGCAGTAGACTTTCTGTTAACCAGAACTCAAGCAACTGGCAAAAAATTGAAGAAGTAATTCTTAAAATAAAGTAGATTTTGTCGAAATGTAAGTTTAACCTTGGTGCAGCGTGCGCGCTGTCCAAATGTGTAAGGCCATGCCTTGCGCACCATATGCTTGGCTACCTCTCCTGTGTATGTAAATATACGATCTAACCTCATCTAAACCTTTCTTTGATTATAATATGTTTGGTTTGTATTTTTTGTAAAAAAATTAAGCGTAAGTGCATAGAGCTTACCCTCAAGTAGAAGATGGAAATCTGCAAGAGGTTTGAGAAATGTGAAAAATCGTACAGTGCTTATGATGGAATTTAATGACCGTTCATCGACAATCTGTGAGATTAAGGCTCAGTCTCAGAAGATAAAGGAGTTTTATGCTAAGTCAGAGAGAGACAAGAGTGTGGAAAAGCATCGAATTCTTCATTCACTGAAGATAGAATTGCTTGACCAGGTCCCCAGTGAGTGGTTTACGCTGCAAAGGTCTGAGAGTGGTTGTATTTCTAAACCAATGTTTCAGCAAAAAGCGAGATTGAGAAAATTAACATAGAGGGTCAGTACTCATTTTCAAGTCGCTGACTTACTTGATTCAAGATTTGCCATGGCATTTCTAAGCTAGACTTGTCAGGTGACCAGATATCGTCAGATTTTGAAGCTGCAGCTTAATTTCATATTGTGTTTAGTGAATTGGTTGAAGAAAATGTTTGACTGCAGAGCGGATTTATAATGCAAATGCTTGGTTAATGAGGAAGTGTTTGCCCAATTGCACTTTGGCTGGTGGTAATGAAAAGGTTCAAGCTAAATAAAGAGCGTATAACTGTGG
Organism: Erpetoichthys calabaricus; assembly: GCF_900747795.2. Taxonomy (NCBI): domain Eukaryota; kingdom Metazoa; phylum Chordata; class Cladistia; order Polypteriformes; family Polypteridae; genus Erpetoichthys; species Erpetoichthys calabaricus. The sequence goes on from NC_041406.2 coordinate 134,106,472, forward strand.
TCGTATATGCAAGTGCATCAGGATCTCATAATGTAAAGTTATATCTGATTGGCAAATTTGCCAACCCAAGGTGCCTTAAAGTTTTTTTTTCTTCGGTTTTTCTTCGGTTTTATTCTTGAATAAAAGGTCACTCGTTTTGTTGATTTCTTAGAGACTCAAATCACATGTATGTTTTTACTATATAACTAGCTGATTACCCAGTGGCTTCACTCACTGAGTGCAAGGGAAAAAAATAAAATGTAGTCTATAAGTTATTAAACAGTAAAACGTTAACATTTAAGAAGTAAAGATACATTGAGCACCGCTGGAGTGGTTTCGGGTAAACTACATTTTAATGGCGCTATAACACAACAGGTAAGTAGTACTAACAGCAGCTAAAATGTATTTGGATCATTTCTCGGTATTTGATCCCTTGTGAAAGGCGCTACACCACCGCTGTGGTATAAAAATTACATTTTCTATGTGATTGTCCAAATTTCTGCCTGACAACCTTGCACTATGTGCCTGTAATTTACTTCTTAAAATAATTCATCACAAAAGCAACCTTGAATGTTTTAGGGTTTTAGTGACCCGAACTCACCTTAAGGGACAGTAAGTAGTCGTGCAAGGCAATTTACAAACAGAGTCGTGCTTCGATGGCTCTGATTACACTCATTCGCAAAGATTTCCACACTCCCAGGAGCCGACAGGGCACTTGAAGTGTCACAAACAATGCGAGAAGAGAGGACGCTGCCCGAAACTGCGAAGCTCTTGACCCGGCGGAGTAGCCTCACATTCTGCGCCTCCCAATATCTACTTTGTTCTCATGACCCCTGGCTGCTGAAGGCGGTCTCGTCTTCACATTGTTTACAGCTCGGCGCAGTTAAAAAGTAGAAAGACGCAAAGCTGTTTTCCTCATCTCTTCTACTATCAAGTACTGCCAACTAAAAAAAAGTTACAATGTGGCAGTTTCCGCGACAGTCACGTGGACGAATAAATAAAACCTCTCTGTCAGAACGCACCTGGCGGCGGATGGCTCAGCACTGTAGTCCAGAGAGGAGGGCTGGGAGAGGGTGACGCAGGGCGCACTTCTATGGGATAGATCGGCGTGTTTGCGTTTACTTATTTTCAATATCAGTAAAATAACTCTCACACAATTAATAACAATTCGTAAAGACGATATAAAAATGGCGTCCACAAACAAAGTGATTAGTTCCTGTATTATAATATGTTCTGTGGTCATACGTAATTTCTGTTTCAAACTGTTTCATTCTGTTTCAAAGAATTTTATATATATAGATAGATAGTAACAATAATAGCAGCCCATCACTCAAAGTGCTAAATGCAGGGTGGACCCAGGATCGAACATGCAACGTCTTAATACGAAGCAGCAGTTCTTACCCCTAAACCAACAAAGCAGATATCTGTGAATCTGCTGTATTTCCACTGTGAAAGATGCAAACATATACATGCATGTAAACGTTTTTATTTCATATTGATTGATATTTGGGCTTCAGTTTTCACACATTGACAGCAACATGTAAATTAAACAGTTTCCTATTCGTTTTTTTTCTTGAATAAAAGTACACTTGTTATGTTATACCTTTTGTGAAAGTCTTTATTTGATATTTGAACTTCAGTCTTAACACATTATACACTTCACATCAACATTTTGTTGTTATTACTATAACATGAAAACATTTTCTGCTATTTGTTCAACATGTTTTGCCTCTTATTTCCTGTCATACTACATTTACACAGATCGTTTATAGACACGGAATACACATGAAATGTATGTATTTCAAATAATAATATTTTATTTTCCTATACATTTCCAGACACCTTCCTCCCAGATAATAATACTAGCTGTGAGAATTTTGTCTGACTTCAGCTGCCTCATTAAGGAGGATGGTTGAGGAGACTGCCTGCCAGTGGCCGATTGACACATTTGCAAAACAAAGGCAATATCGGTGCACAATTAACGCAGTGATGAGGAGGTGCGATTAAAAATAAGGTGGCCCAGCATTATGAATATTTTGCAGGCTTCTAGGATTGTAGTGTTTATTGTTAGTTGCACTTCTATTCAAAACAAGTTGCATTTCTATTCAAAACAAGCATTGGAGAGGCAAGGCAAAATGTGGTAGCTGAAACTGACAAATCTGTAAGCAAATAAGTAAATATTTGGCATTGTAGTGTTTAATAGTTAAAAGTGCCATATATCACTTGTATGTTTTAGTATTAAAGCTTATAGAAAACAAGGGCACACACATTCATGAGAAGGAAAGCATTTATTTTAAGTACTGGTAGGTCACTGATTTGTAACTGGTAAATAGGGACTCCGCGGTATGTAGACAGGCATCTAATGCCTTTAAGAAAGTTTAGCAAGAACATTTTCTTAGTAATATGTAGTAGTGTGTAAAAAGATGGTTCTTGGCAGTCTGGATAATAAAGCATACAAGAGTTGCAGCGTAAGGGCTCATTAATAACAAGGAGTTCAAATGGTGTAAGCAGAGATTGCCAAAGTATAGAAGTAATAAGACAAGCATAAGTTAGAAAAAACATACGGGGAAAAATAAAGTTAGCTTCAAGGAAGAACAAACAGCAGGCAGTCAAGGGAGAGAATATTACAGCAGCTTAAGGGACTGGGAGAAGTAAAATAACTGATTTAGTTCTTTAAATTATTATTTTTTTAGTTTATGACAAATCATTTTAATTTAATTAAATTACAAAGGCTAGAGTGGTTTTAGTGATCCAAAACCAAATTTTAATAGTGAGGCCATTGCAATGCAAGTCCTGTTGGATGTTGGATGTTTTGGAGGGTGGCTTAGAGGAGCCAGTATTCGTTGATGGCTATGTCTGCACGAGATGCCAGCTGATCCACCACCTTGAGCTCTGAGACTCTGAAATGGAAGAGGAGTTGGCTGGTCTGCATTGTAGTAGAGAATTGGTGGACCTACCCCAAGAGCCCTTTAGAGAGATAGTGTGCAACCCTAAGATGGTGGAAGAGGAGGCGCATAGCAAAGTGTGCACAATATCCCGGGTCCAGAGTTTGAAGTGTCAAACCATTTTCAGTTCCTTGTGCTGCTAAGTGGTGTCGCTGAAGATTCTGAGATGGTAGGCAGGTGTGAGGAGCCCCAACAGGCAACCATAAAGCCAGTCCCCAGAAAGAGAGCAGTTGTGATAGTGGGGCACTCGATCATTAAGGGGATTGAAATGCAAAGTTGCCCCAGTGTGACGGGGATGCGGCCCAGCTTCATGCTCCCTCTTCCATTTATGGAGCCTCTTGAACCCAACAGTTTGTAAATGTAACCTGATGAGCTGGACAATGAGGACACCAAATGAAACAAGGGGATGGTGCTTTTATTAAAAATAATTAAAAACAGTGTCTAAATAAATAGTGCAGTGAATCAAAGTGTTTCAATAAATAATACATAAATAGATAAAAATCCAAAATGGTTAAAACAAGGCTAAAATGAGACTAAAATTCTGCAGCAGACATTGGGGCCACTCCAGCTAACCACAGCTCCCTTCCCAGTCTCTCCAGCTAACCCAAGGCTTGCTCAGCTGGAGAGACTTCAGCCGCTGCAGTCGTCACACTAACAACCCCCGTCTTTGCTGCCTCCACCGGCGTCTGCCAGACTGCTTGGGGTTGATTGTCCTCACACCCACAATCGTCCCTCGGATCCCTAGGGTGGATTCCACCTTGATTGACCCCACTCTTCCACATAGTCATTGGGCGCGGTCCGCCCCTCGAGCACTGAACCTTCACTCCTCATGGGACCCCTGACCATGCTGACCTCTCTCATCAGCTACGTGGCTTATCCGCTCATTTTAACTGCCCCCAATGTCGCGTTCTCGCTCTCCAAGCCTTTTTCCGTCTCCATTAACGTCTGTCCTTTCTGTTTCTCTGTGCTGTTCTGTTCTTATACAGCTCTGTGTGTGCAGTGCCTCAATCATGCACTGCAGGAAGCCGATTAAGCAATGGAGAATGATCACACCCTCACGTGCAGGTGCAACTAGCCCCAATTACCTCATCAACTCCCCGCAGCTGCACAATCATGCCCACGGAGACTGACACGGCCAAATGGATTATTTAAAAACTGCTATTCTTTTAGAGCTGCGCACCCGCTACACCACACCCAGAAACAGTCTCGTGTGTTGCCTTCTGTGTGCACAGGTGGGAGACTTCCCTGGAAGGGTTGATAGGTTCATAGTCAGAACTCTGTGGGAACAGTTGTCATTTTCTATGCAGGATCATTGAACATTGTGGGCTGTCACCTGAGCAATCCAAATTTTAAAGAGTTAGGTGCCAGGCAGAGGAGCAGAACTGACAAGGTAGTCTTCACTGAAGTTGTACATTTGCCGTGTGCCTGTCCAGGTAAGACTGGGGAGATTACAAGGTTTTTAGCTTTTGCAATAGATGGTTCCTATTCCCACAGGATCATTTACATAAGAACCAGATATGCACCGATCTTCTGGGGTGGCGTATAAGTAGGTGTCCACATTCAGCAGGTCCAAGTTCAACTAGCACTTCATAAGTGTGACCGTCCAGTGTCAAAGTGAGATGTACAGCCACCTCTTCAGAATTCCATTCATTGTGCCAGGCAGCCAGCTGGAACTGAATGAAGTAGGGTTCCCACGGAGCAGTGCCATCATAGCTGCTCACTTTCACTTTAGAGGGTGCTGGTGGGTTGCCACTCACTTGAGACAGTCCCGAGAAGGATGGTGCCAGACACGGCTTCTCTCCCACTGTCTTTGGATTTCGCTCCTCAGCCTGGTTCTTCTAATATAGTGTGACAGATAGAGGTCTCCGTGACCCCTTGAACCCTCAGACTAGACGTCAGACACCAGGTAAAAGTCCAAATAATGCTTTATTAATAATAATAATAATAGTGCACAAAGCACCCTCCTCTCCACAATACTCAGTAATAAATCAATAATCAAATAACAATACACAATCATCCACTCCCAGACGCGTTGCCCTCCTTCCACCCAGCTCAGCTCAACGTCTGGGATTTCCCATCGTCCTTTTATACACCCTGACCCGGAGGTGTTCCTGTCCAATCCGTCCACAGTTCCTTATCCCTTCCGGGTCAGGGTAAACAGTCCTTTTCTTCAACCCGGGAGCACATCGTATCTTCCTGTCACGTGACCATGACGTACTCCCGGGTTATAGGGCACATAAGAGCCTCCAAGTCCTCCTACAGCGACTCCTGGTGGCCCCCAAGGTATCCAGCAGGGCTGCGTATAAAAACTACATAGTCCATGAGGCCCTGCTGGAACTCGGGGGACGTTCACGCTGTTGGGAGAGCTCCTCCTGGCGGCCTGGGGGTGAGAACCGGAATCGAAAGCCGGCAATTCACCACAATAGCCATCTTTTGCCTCAGCGATCTCTTTGTCTTGCCTCTCTTTCCAGTATTGTATTTTCTTGCTTGAGTTAAAAAAAATCATCCCACTTCAGACACCAGTTTGACAAACAGACACACTCAATTTATCAAGAAAACACTTTTACTTTACTCTTTTCTTAACATGGTAGTGTTGTACATTCAAGTAATACAATCACAGCAAAAAGCAATATTCAAATTAAGCTTTTTTTTTTTAGTCTCGATACTGGGACTCATACACCAGGCAGCATTGGTTAATGGCAGTGGGTAAACTCAACCCCCCCCACTTTAAACTTCAATAAAACAATCCCATTGCCAAAACCTATGAAACAACATTAAACACAACTGTTTGAAACCCAACATGAGAGAACTCATAATTAACAGTCTACTTTTTGGTGCAGCGCCACAGAGCCTCCTGGGACAACATCATTGCTGTCCGCCGCCACATCATAATGATATTGTCTAGGTAAGATTTGTGGTGTGTATGCACATAAGCATGAGGTGATACCACAATATTTCAGAGTTGTATGTGTATGTTGCTCTAAACACACAAGTCAATCAAAAGCAATAATGGTGTTTTTACATACCCAGGGCTGTCTTATTTAAAAAAAAAAAATAACCATCCTTGTTGGCTGCTTATTTTCATTAGTAAAACTAGGGAGCTTTGCCCCCTGCTCGCTTCGCTCACCCTCCCCCGTCTCCAAACCAGGGAGGGCTACACACCAGCTACTTCGCGTCTCTGCTTCTCGCGTTGTGAAGAGGAGGGCTGAACGCACGCTAAGGAGATGCTCCTCCAAAACCCCTCTTAAACGGTGATACAATGTGAAACAAATACATTTTTTTGCCTCCTCTATGCTCGATCAGCTGTCTTGCTGCTGCTGCTGCTTGTGCCCTGCTGTGTGACCTGCATGTCGCGCAGCGCTTTGAACATTTAAAAGTCTATACAGCAGCTGTCCTCCTTGTCTTGGGTCGTTAAAGTGTCTCTGTGAAAATCACGTCTCGTCCCAAGATTTTTTTATATAATAGAGAGATTTGCCATTTGCACATGTATACGCCAAGGCAATCAGCTGAGTGAAACTGATTTTAGTAAAGGCCTTACATTCATCAAGCCACATACAGTGAAAGGTTCATTACCATAGGATAGCAGAAGTTCACAGCATTCTAATTATGCATAGTTGTCTGTAATTGTTCATTTGTATTACATGTTACAGCTGTGCGTAAAAGATAGGAAATAAATTCCTTTTGTGACTGCTCATCTCTATGCACCTTTCCACATGAAGATTGAGTAAGATTCTGATCACAGCTTTGACTTTATTGAGAATGGTGTGTTTACCGAAGGTCTTAATGCCACGCTTGATTTTATAACACATGAAGACATGAAGAAAAAAAGTCTTTTCGGCTTGTGACTTGCTCATGGTATATAATCCCCCACCCCTTTGTCAAAGGGATCTTAACTCTGTGTGATATATTTTTATCCTGTTTCTAATGACTCTTGCTTCACCCTCCCCTCATGCAGAAATGTGTGTAGATTACAAAGGGGAAATCAAAAAGTAGCCTAAGGGGGTGATGGTGGAGCGTTGTGATTGATTGTTGAAGTGAACACAATTAGAAATGGGATAACAATCTTTTGTATGCCATTGTTAATCCCTTTGGTGTTTTGAAGGGGGGGATTATACCGTGAACAAGTCTCATGTGCTTGCGACCCAGCGATGGCTTCCTGCAACCCAAACATCACTGAGAAACACTGATATAGGTGTATGTGTGATGTGTATGACAGGCTCTGGGGCCCTATCCAGGGATGTTTGGTTCCCTGTACCCAGGGCTTCCAAAAGGCATTGTCCCCACCATTATAACCCAGAACTGGAAGCAGCAGGTCTGAAAATGTCTGTCTTATTAGTTTATTCCAGATGTGAAATGCAAGAAAAGGCAACATCAAAAAAAAACATAAATAAATAAAAACACACTAACCGTTTATGGAGTAACTGCAACAGAAGACAGGAGAAGATGTGTGAATTTCAGTGCAAAATCCCCAAAAACCTATTGTTCGAAATGTAATGTTTCGCAGTATCTAGTGGTAAACAGAAATATTTCCAAGGTCTGGCATGAAAAATAATTTTGAAAGTAAATGTCTGGATGAGTACATAGCTACAAATTGTTTACTTTTTGCTTCAGAGTGATATATAGTGCTTGTCAAGTTCACTGACATCTAACCTAGCAGTTGTTGGAATGCTTTTGGCAGACAAACTTCAGATGCTCCTAGCTCTTAAAACAACGACAAGCAGAACACGCAGCTTGCCAGCAGCAGCTGCAGAAAGCCAACAGATGATCTGAGCACTTCTCCTACTCCTCCTCCTCCTCCTTCAGAATGCGCAGAGCGACAAGCAGAACAGGCATCTTGGCAGAAGCAGCACAAAGCCAGTACCTGATTCGTCCACTTCTGCTTAGTGTGCGTTCAGCTCCCCTCTTCACAAATCGAGCAGCAGAGACGCGAAGTGGCAAAAGGACAGCTGCTGTACAGGCTTTTAAGTGATTGACGCAAAGCACAACAAGCACAACACACAGCTGGCCAGCAGCAGCAGCAAGACACCAGCTGAACCGATCGCATCTCTTTAGCGTGCGTTCAGACCCCACCTTCACAACTCGAGCAGCGTTATAAGTGCCGCAAGAAAGAGATTTAACCATGCCCAGGGCAGGAAATAAAGGACAAATATTGTTTTTACAAAACTTTTAAAGTAAAAATGAAAATAATGCATATGTAACAATTCCCATGAAAATAACAGTCTCTTTAAATTGTTTATCCAGTAAACCAAACCCGGGGGTGGGTGAGCGAAGCAAGCAGGGGGCGGAGCCCCCTAGTAATAATAATAATATTAATAAATCCACGATGTAACGGGGGCACGATAGCTGAACCGCGATACAGCGGGGGATTATTGTATTTCTAAAACATTTTAAAAACTTCTGCAACTGCAATATAGTGAAACCTTCATTATCAATCACTCAATTAACCGTCAGTCTCTGTTAACTGTCAGGGCCAAAAAAAAGTGTACAAGTCAGCGCTACCTATTACTTACTGTACTACTACTGTTGTGCAGTATGCTGTGAACTCTGCACACTGGAACAACAGCATAGGAAAAACATCCCCACCCATAATAACAACAGCGCAAGTGAGCAGATAGCTGAGGAGACTTCGTGCCAGCAAAGCAGCGGGTCCAGATGGAGTATCGCCCTCTTCTACGCAGTGGTGTGCTGGGGAGGCAGCATTAAGAGGAAAGACGCCTCACGCCTGGACAAACTGGTGAGGAAGGCAGGCTCTATTGTTGGCATGGAGCTGGACAGTTTAACATCTGTGGCAGAGCGAAGGGCGCTCAGCAGGCTCCTATCAATTATGGAGAATCCACTGCATCCACTAAATAATGTCATCTCCAGACAGAAGAGCAGCTTCAGCGACAGACTGCTGTCACTGTCCTGCTCCACAGACAGATTGAGGAGATCGTTCCTCCCCCAAACTATGCGACTCTTTAATTCCACCGGGGGGGGTAAACGTTAATATTTAACATTAAACATAGTTATTGTCTGTTTTTTTCACCTGTATTATTATCATTCTTTAATTTAATATTATTTATTGTATCAGTATGCTGCTGCTGAAGAATGTGAATTTCCCATTGGGATTAATAAAGTATCTATCTATCTATCTATCTATCTATCTATCTATCTATCTATCTATCTATCTATCTATCTATCTATCTATCTATCTATCTATCTATCTATCTATCTATCTATCTATCTATCTATCTATCTATCTATCTATCTATCTATCTATCTATCTATCTAACTTTTCCTTGTGCTAGCACATAGTTTTCTTCCCCAGCACCATGCCTCATTTTTAAATCACAGTGTCAGTTACATACCTTCAGTTTTAATAACATTTTCTTTGCTTTTCTCTTTTATTATAATTAATCTACTGTACATTGTTATGGCCAATAAACATATGTTTGTGATAATGGAATTGTCTTAAAAAAGTACAATTTTTAAACATTTACGAAACGGCGAAAGTGCTTCAAGTATTGCTTCAATTTATGGAACAGGAAGAACAACAGAGAACGATATAAAGTGTGATGTCGACAAAATTGAAAACCGTGTCGAAAATATAAACCACCAATGGTTATATTATTCTGTTTTAATGTCGATGTTTTTCTATATTGGAATTTTCTTTTTAAACTCTGTTATATTATGTGTTATTAGTATATTGTGACATACAGACAGCCTGTGAGCTGTACAGAAGAAGAAAGGGTGGAATGAATGCTGTAAGTGATGAGACTGGGAGTTCTGTTCTGTAAGGGGCAGACATGCCTCTTAGGAGATAAGTGACAGGAGAAGTTAAGAGAAAAAGGAAGTTGTGGTGGAAGGAATTTTTGAGTAAGGAGTCAGGGGACAATATGCAGGAGTGTTTGCGGTATAGAAAAACACAGAATGTGAGTGGCAGGAGATAAACTGATTGCTAGGGAAAGCTTTCTTTTATTGTTTAGGTGTGCTCCGTAACCCAGATAAGTGAGTGTGAGACGGCACTGTTTGTTATTTATGGAAGACACCAAGTAAAACGTAGAAAACTCCAAAACCTCTGAGTTGTATTTTCTTATTACACTGGTCGCTACAATCTATACATATAAAGGAGAGTTGTGATCCGTGTGGCTGTGTTTGTGTGTTTGTGGAGGGACAGAGAGTTAAGGCGGGTGTTGGAGTCACGTGATCATCTCCCCTCCCACTCACATCATTTCATTCACTTCATTTCGCTCCGAGCTGAGTTCCACAGCTGACGCGGTTTGTCCTTTCTCCTTTACTGATTTACTGTTTAGTACACGCAGTACTTACTGAATAGTATTTTTTCCTTTAGTGTTTCTTAGTGTTTAGTAGACGCGGTGTGCCGGTGCTCCCGGCGGTGTTGCGGTTTAGTGTTAATTTCTACTTCGTTTTTGTACTTTAGTGTTTAATAATAATAATAATTCATTACATTTATATAGCGCTTTTCTCAGTACTCAAAGCGCTAAAATAGTGAGTGATACTTAGCTGATAGCAGTGTAGAAGCAGCACAGCACAACGGAGCCGGTAGGACAGGCGGGTGTGGTAGCGTAGGTGAGCGGCAATAGCAAGCAGCAGAAAGAACAGCAGGAGGGGGAAGCAGGATTTGGATGTTCCAATACACAGCCATAAACAGTAACGCTTGGTAATTTCAGGCGTGATTGCCCCAGAGCCATAAGCCAGGTTAGTATGAACATCAGATCGTCATAGGGTACTGTAAGATGAAACGGGAGCAGATCAGCATAGCAAATATAATCATGGAGGCAGATCATCCCGAGGTGCTAGATCGCCAGGTACAAACAAATGTTCGTAGGTCTCGTCCCGTGATCCACAGACTCAGCTGTTCCCAGTAAAGTGGTAAAGTCCATAAAATCTGTAAATATTAAGCAAAATCCATGCAATTCGAGTCGGCTGTATCCATGAACTATACGTACAATAAACGAAATAAAACAAGTGTAAGAAAGTGCAGAATTAAGGCGAATTTTGCGAAAAGTGTTGTTAACAGCGAGGAGCAGCAACAACAAGCGTGCGCCAGTGTCCCCTCACCTGCTATAATAAAGCAGTTATAATAAAGAAGTTTAGTAGACTTTTACTTTATCTCATTTAGTGTTCTTCCCGGCGGTGTTGCTGTTTTTTAGTGTTAGTGTCTACTTAGTGTTTGTGTTTAGTGTTATGGAAGGAGTGATCTTACCACTGTCAGATTTTGCAATGAATGAGTTGGTAAATAATGAATATTTATCAACAGATCACATGAGCAAATTCAACGAAATTTTAGCTGCGCATACGATTTTCCAACCTCAAAAGGTTTTGCGAATGCGGACTCCTGACATACCTATAATGCCCATTCCACAAAATGCAAAACATATTCAAATATTACCTTCTGCAGCTACTGAACAGTGACTAACTGGGTGTGTACCTATTATGATGGTGCTGTAATTCATGTCTATGACAGTTTAAATGCTAATAAAAAATTCAACCTCACCGAAGAGCAGCTTCGTTTCCTTCGTGCTTTGTTTCCTTACAAACCTCCCATAGTTTATGAAGACGCACAGCAACAAATAAATCATACAGATTCTGGTACATCTATATAAATAAAAATGTAAATGTTCGTTTGTCCAAAACCTTAAATCTCTGAAAGTTCTTTACCGATTGCTTTGAAATTTTGACACAATGTTGCATTCGAATACGCGCGTGTTTTTATGTACATATTATATAGATGTCACACCTGTGACAGGTAAAAACATGCTGTTTTTGAAAACACAGCGCCATCTGTTGAACGTAAACGCAACACACGCCATACTAAATATTTTACGATTCTATTTCAATGTTTCGATCAAATACATTTGTAAGTACGTGAATAAAGCCAGCGACATGGCAGTTTTTGGTGTGCAACCAGAAAGAAGTGATAGGAATGCGGTCATACATATCGATGAAATCACACAGTGTTAGACTGGAAGATACATAAGCAGCAATGAAGCTGTATGGCGAATTCTTTCATTTCCCATACATGAACGAAGTCCAGATGTTGTTCACTTAGCAGTGCATCTAGAAAATGGACAGTGCGTTTATTTCACAGCTGGAAATGTGCAACAAATAGCCCTGAATCCACCGGCTACAACGTTAACTGCTTTCTTTACGTTATGTCAAAATGACGCGTTTGCGAAAACACTGCTGTATTCGGAAGTGCCTACGTATTACACATGGAATGCGGGTAGAAAATCATTTGAACAGCGCAAACGAGGAAAGCGAGCCAACGGACAACCTGGCATATTCAAAGAAACTACGATAGGCAGACTGTACACCGTGCATGCCAATCAAGATGAATGCTTCTTTGTTCACATGCTGTTGGTAAATGTGCCCGGTCCAACATCTTTCCAGCAATTGAGAATTGTCAACGGCGTTACACATGACACTTTCCGCAGTACATGTCAAGCTCTGAATTTATTGGAGAACGACCGACACTGGGATGTATACATTAATGATGCGTGCAACACGTCGCATCCAAGTCAAATTCGTGCATTGGTTGCAATCATATTGACCGCCTGCTCTCCTTCATCTCCAACACAGTTATGGGAGAAATATAAATTCGCACACGGCTGCAGACATTTTCCGTCGAATACGCAAGTAAAATTCAAACATAAACATGGATTTCACAGCAGAAATCTACAACTAAGCGTTGATAATGATTGAAGATTTCTGCTTAGAAATCGCGAACAAAGTTCTCAATCAATTGGGAATGCCATCACCGAATCGATCTGCTGCTGCTTCATTCGATGTAGAATTGCGTCGTGAACAAAATTACAACACAGGTGATCTTTTGTCGTATGTGCAATCAAATATTCCTAAGCTAACGCTTGAGCAAAAAGGCATTTACGATCAAATAATGCAAACTGTCAATAATGGGGTTGGAGAAATCTGGAAACTGGGAACAGAAAGGTGCCGGTTGATCTGACCTCAGGACGAATTTCATTGCCTCATAACTTCTGCAATTTAGTGACATCAAAAGAAGAATTGGTTGAAAAAGAATTTCCCAATATTCAAACCAATTGTAAGAATCACGATTGTCTGAGTGAACGAGCTATTCTTGCGGCCAAAAAAAGAGACGTCTACGAACTTAACAATATTATTCAGTGTAACATTCTGCACAGACAATGGAACAACAAAAAATATTGTATACCCACAAGCATTGTGAAATTAAACATATTAGAAACGTGCGCTTTCTCTTTCCTTTCTTTTCCATTTAACCAGACTGAGCCACAGCAACGCGTGGCCGGGTACAGCTATATATATAATATATATATATATATATATATATATATATATATATATATATATATATACACATACACACATATATATATATATATATATATAATATATATATATATATATATATACACATACACACATATATATATCTATATATATATATGAATACATACACACACACACACACACACATATATATATATATATATATATATATATATATATATATACTGTATATATATATATATATATATATATATATATATATATATATATATACACACACACACATACACACACACACATATACAGTATACATACACATATACATCTATACTAATAAAAGGCAAAGCCCTCACTGACTCACTCATCACTAACTCTCCAACTTCCCATGTAGGTAGAAGGCTGAAATTTGGCAGGCTCATTCCTTACAGCTTACTTACAAAAGTTAAGCAGGTTTCATTTCGAAATTCTACATGTAACGGTCATAACGATCGACAAAGTCCGCCATGTTAAACTTTCTTATTTATGGCCCCATCTTCATGAAATTTGATAGGCGGCTTCCCTGCGCTAACCAAAACCAATGTCCGTACTTATTTCGGTGGTATGACACCTCTGTCGGCCGCCATATTGAACTTTTCAACGGTCTTTCTTACTTAATGGGCCCATCTTCAAGAAATTTGGTATGCGGGTTCCCAATGCTAACTGAATCCTACGTACATATATACGTCCATAGCCTGCAGCTCGGTCCACACTCTGAATCCTCCAGGCACTCCTGAGCATAATCTAATTTTGAAGGTTGGGGCACCAATGATGTTACTGAGAAACTTACAGCCACCGAAACTTTGTAATGGCACAAGACGTCAGGTCACATGCCTGCAAAAGAACCTAATTGAGGCAACTATTTTTACTGGCGGTGGCTCAGGGGAGAGAGATTTTATTCCTCGCATCCCCGTTATACCCTCTGATCTCCCATTTCAATTCAAACACCTCCAATTTCCAGTAAGGCCCTGCTTCACAATGACAATTAATAAGTCTCAGGGACAGACCCTACAAAACGTTGGCATTGATTTGAGACAAGATTGCTTTTCACATGGCCAACTATACGTTGCATGCTCAAGAGTAAGCCCAGCGCACAGCTTGGTCATATTACAACCGGAGGGGCGAACTGACAACGTAGTATACAAAGAGATCCTTAACAAATAATTATTGGTACATTTTCCCTCACTTTATTATTTTAAAATTTTAAAGCAGTACTTCGCCACTGCGAAGCGCGGGTATTTTGCTAGTATTATATATAGTGTAGCAGTTAAGGCTTTTGTCCACCTCTTGAACCCTCAGGTACCACTCTGATGACCAGGTGAAAGTATAATAACTATTATTTTTATTATTATACTGTGCACAAAGCACTCCACACACCACACTACTCATATAACAATTCTCTTTCTAACCAAACAATCCTCCTTGCCCAGACACGTCGCCACCCTACCTCCCAGCTCAGCTCAGTGTTCTGGGCTTCCCATAGTCCTTTTATAGCTCCTGACCCGGAAGTGGTTCCAGGCACAACCCACAAGTCCGTTTCCTTCCGGGTCAGGGCAAACAGTCCTCTTCTTCATCCCGGGAGTACGTCGTTTCTTCCGGTCACGTGACTATGATGCACTCCCGGGTTATAGGGCACGCAAGAGCCCACTAGCCCCCCTACAGCGACTCCCGGTGGCCCCCAAGGTATCCAGCAGGGCTGTGTGTATAAACTACAAAGTCCATGAGGCCCTGCTGGAAGTTGGGGCACCATCATGCTGTCCGGAGGGCTCCTCCTAGCGGCTTGGGGGTGGCGACTGGAGTCCGTAGCCGGTCGTCCATCACAATATTAAAGTAGCTTTTCTGTTATCCGTCTTTTCTCTTATTCATCATGGTCTCAACTCCGACCACTGATGGATAATCAAGGTTTTACTGTATTTGTTTTGAGCTGTTTAGGTTCACAAGACTAAAAATTTCTTAAAAGGGGGAGAACTTGTACTAAATAGTATAACATCGCAATCCTATGAGATATGACATCCAAACATGGTACAATGATTGCTGACAGATAGGGGCACAAAAAAAATTGATTCCAGGATTATGAATTATAAAATGTCCTAGTTGTGTACTGTAAAATCTGTTTTGGACAGAAATTCCCTAAAGCACCAAATTTGCTATTTTTGTTTAGTTGATATTGGTGTAAATAAAGCTTTTTATTAAATGTAAATACTTTAAAAAATTTCGCAGTGTTCTACTCACAACTTTTCAGCCATTTGAACCTTCTTTCTATCATAAGCAGAAAAATAGCCTTTTTTTGGGTATGTAGTTTAGCGTTAGTTATGCCAAAATTCCCCTTAGGACATAAAGGAGTTAATCAGTCTGTCCATTAAAAGTTGAAAAGAGGCTGGATTCCCCATGTTTGCCTGAATGGAAAGATACAACTACCTACCTTTGATTTCGAACAGTTTTTTCTTTTGTGTAGTCCTTCAAAGGAGTTTGGAAATGTCTCTTTGTCTTATCTGTGTTACTTAGGAAATGTACAGAACTGAGCTTCTTAATTAGATTATCAATCCTTGTTAAACAGTAGGCACCAAATCAAGCGACTTGGTTCAGTCATGTAAAGTCATAGCAGAAATGCAAAGACTGAGAGTAGTAGTACAGTTTGCTTTTGGAACAGTAACCATGGACATGGACATGGACCAAGGACTATTATTGTCGTTGGTATCAAAAGGCCTTTTTTGAATCTCCTGATTGACCTCAGTGTATTGGTGTTGGTAAGGTGAGAAGGTCACTTAGAAACTATGAATGTGGGATTGCAGTGAATATTTTGCAAGGTTAGGTGGGTGAAACCTGGATTTGTGTTCGTGATATCCTTGTAGGACAAAGTTGGACATCCTGCTCCACTTTTCCCCACTTAAATTCCTAACAAAATGATTGAACTCCAGTTTGTACCAGGATCTGCCTGGACTTCATCTGATAACAGAGGTATAAATCAGAGTTGAACTGACATCTTTCCATAGTCTCCCCCCCCCCACCCACATCCCTCTGCTGACCTCTTCAGCCAGAAGGTTCAAGAACAGATGACTGTAAATTAATGAATAACAACTCTGATGGACAAAAGAACAGAATAACAGAAGAACTTGCCTATGAGGAGACACTGATTTTGTAAATGGAAGTGAGTTTAACCTAATCAGGAGAAGTTATACAGTACATTCCCTTAAAATTCACTGCACCATCTTGGGACACTTGCTGTCTCTCTCAGGTGACTCTCTCAAGGAAACTGTGAAAAACTTCCAGGATATTCCCTAGGACACTGTGCCCAGGGTCACTCCTGAGCACATTCTTCAAAAATGACTGAAAATCACTGAACCAGCCTTTCTCTGAAAGTAAGTTGATGAGCTCTTCCTCTCTTAGGGGGAGTTGAAACAGATAATCTTTTTCTCTTTGTGGACTAGAAAGCTTATATCCAGTCTGCTAAGCCAAAGCTGTATGCCAGCAGTTTGAAAGACTGAGAAGCAGACATTACTTCAAAAAGGGAGCTTCAGCATCTAAACTCTTGTGCCAGAAAGAGTAATGCTATTCCCCATGAAGTTGAAGATGGCACACAGAGAGCCTAACTGAAGAAAGTATTGGACACCATGTAGAAGAGAACAAAGAGTGCACTCCAAGGCAAGAAGAATCCTCCACTTGAACCTGGAGTAACAACAAACTAACAAGGCCACACAACCTCAGATGTCACATTTAAAGGCTTAGTATCATAAAACTAGTAATCTGTGTCAAGATAAATCTCTCTATTATAAAAAAAATCTTGGACAGAGATGAGATGTGATTTTCTCAGAGAGACACTTTTACATCCCACGAGACTTTGTGCCAAGAGATTTAACCATGCCCGGGGCCAGAAATAAAAGACAAAGTGTAGATGACAAAGTAGAACGTCATAAAGAATTCAAAAACTTTGGCGCAGTACACATGCAGAGTAGGTTAGACATAATGAAAGTACGAAAATAAGAAAGTCTTAAAAAAAGGATAGTAAAGATCACATTAGCACAAACAAACAGAAATTATTACTCGGTGAAATAATGGAACAGCAAAAAGAGATTGAATATATTGTTCGGATTTAAACTTTAAGTCAAAGACTTGTAGATCTTCTAATTTGTGTTGCTATCAGGGAAAAAAAAGTAGTGTTTCTTCCCAATGAAGAGGCGTATCCGCGAGAATTAAAAGATTTGTTGTTTGGTGAAAGTGAAATCCCGCAAGAGAAAATGTCAAGCCCCGTGAGACAGGAGCTTATACAAAGAGATTTAGAAAAGTCCTGGCCACATAACCACGCACATAGTTCAATCATTTCTCATTTGTGTGAATGCTATTGTCAGACACATTTCTTGTAGGCGTTGTCACGATGTAATTCCAAACACGGAATGAAAATTCAATGCAATATTGATGAAAAGGTAAAAGCGAAAAGAGATTGAATATATGGACATAGGTGATATGACAGAAGTATGTAGATATTGTTTGGCTTTAAACTTTAAGTTGGAGACTTGTAGATTGTCTAATTTATGATGCCATCAGAGAAAAGTAGTGTTTCTTCCCAATGAAGAGTCCTATCCTCAAGAATTAAAAGTTTTGTTGTTTGGTGAAAGTGAAATCCACATACGCGAGCGACAGAGACGTGAAGTTGCAGGTGCGTAGTTCAGGCAGGGGGGTTGGTGAGCGAAGCACGCAGGGGGCAAAGCCCCCTAGTTAGCTCTAATTATCAAAGTAAACAGCCAGCGTATTCCATGTAATATGTTCGTCTGTCTAGACTGTATGTGTCCTGCCTTACTGTATCTGACATGGCATTCAGAGCCAAGTTGCACTGTGCTCCAGCCTCCTTCACAGTTTGTTATTTTACCTAGTATATGAGACATGAAGAGTCTGCCTCTTTATTCCATTCTTGACAATCCCTGAGAAATTAATATTTACAGAAGAACTGTTAGAAACATGTGGTTTACCACCATTTATTCAGTCCAATCACTTCTACAATAGCCCTACAAGGAGGCTCAGGAAGAAGATTTAACAAATTTTTATGTGCGATTCCATGAAGCAGTTCCACCATGGAAGTAGATTCATATAGGTTTCTTCTCTTGAGGTTTATTACCCCTCAATTCCTGGTCCTAGCAATTGGTGTTGAGACTTTAACAAGTTTTGTTACCTGTTGCAGGCCTTTGTCTCAAAGACCTTGTATTTAACATCCCTTAACTTAGCTTAGCCTTTCAGTAAAACTCCTAAGGTGACATACACCATCACCGGAACCTATGAAACCAGAAAGATATAAGAATCTAGGCTAAATAAATATTAAGAGTTTAGTGTATTTATTTATGCACAAGAATAAAACGCAAAGTTAAAAATTACATTCTTCAGCAATTTAGCAGTAATGACTCAGATTCAGACTTTCTATCTAAGATCTTGATCTATACAGGTAAAATTCAGTTACAACGAACTGCCAGGGACCTAAAAAATATTTAGGTGTAATGAAAATTTCGTTGTAATGAGAGTCTGTATTTGTTGCTATAGTGTTTTCATTAACTTGCGTCCAGGCATTTGCAATCATTTCAATAGCTTCTTTTGCGTTAATTTTAATCTTCTCCTGTCTACAAGTTATGCTGATGAGAATTTCCTTGCGATAATACACTTTCAGGGTGCGAATGATGCCCAAATCCAGTGGCTGAAGTACTGCTCTGCAATTGGGTAGGAGGAATTCAATGCGAACATTATCCAAATGCGGAAGCATGTTGTGGGCAGCACAGTTATCAATCAGAAGCTGAATCATTCTTTACTTCTTCTTCATATTGTGAGGTTTCTGAACTCTTTTGGGACCCCCAACCCAACGGAAACATCACGCTGAAGTGCGTCCCGAAGCACGATTGCCGTGTCAGTGAAAGGTTGTTTGTCTGTTGCTGGGGCAGGGAAGCAGCAGGCTCACAGCGCTGCAGTGAAGTGCCACAGAAGCGAATCCTAAAAGATTGTGGACATGCTGTAAGTCCCTGTCTTACACCCCAAAACAAGAGGCAGAGTCTCAGTACTTTAGCAAAACCAGCTTTATTCAGCTTGAAATAGGAACAGCATGGTTATTTATTGTAGCGGATCTGCCACTCTCCTATAAACAGACACAGCAGTCAGACAGGGTTGTGACCAGGTTAGTGGCCAAGTAATACTGATCCCTGCATTTACAATGTTTCTTGCATCACCCATCGAGATCTTTTCTGAATGCTTCAGTGCTGAGCCGCATCAGAGCTGTGAGCCTGCTGTTGCCCTGGCAACATATAAACAGTCTTCCATAGACGTGGTGATCGGACTTCGGGGCGCTCTTCTGTGTGTTGTCCAGTTGGGGTAGGTCCCAAGAGAGTTTAGAAACCTCACATTTTCTTGAATGAGTGCCACATTAATAGGAATGTTTCTTGAATGAGCATCACTGAACCACATAAACACTGCTTTTTCGGCGTCTTCAAATGCAGCAGTTCGCATACATGTGCATCCTGAGATTTTTCTTCTTTTTTTGCTCGGCCTTTCAAGAAAGTTGACAGTGTCAATGGTGAAATTCCGAATTCACTGGTAATGTCTTTTTTCTTTTTGCTGCAATCGAGAGCTGTTTTTTTTTCTAATATAAACTGTTATTGTTTTTTAGTGTCTACTGTTTCTATAGGAAGGTGACAATGAGTTCAATTCCAATGGATGTTTTTCAAATGTTGACGAGCAATAAGCAAAAGGTATCACTGAAAACCACCCAAAACAAAAACAGCAAAAAAACAGTACGAGGAAAGTCTGAAGAAAGAATTTTTTTTTACAATGTTTCTGTTTGTTTCCAGTTCCCAGTTGCCTTTGGATTGTGTTGGACACCGTACTCACTGACTCTTCAATGATTTTTGCAATTTCTCTAAATGAAAGGGCTACACATCTAAGGGTCGTAATGTTTGTCATTTCATTTGTTAATTGCTGTTTTCTTGCCATTATCTCTAGAATTTACAACTCTCTACGGTGTAATATTTCCCAAGTATTACTTCAGAGGGTGTAGTAACACAGTCTGTTGCAACTCTACTTTAAGATAGCCAGTGTTTTTAAGTAATCAACAGAAGTTGGGAAACGTGTACAAATTGTTTGCTTCAACTTGCAATGCTAATTTACTTTAATTTCAGCAGAACTGTAGGCTGTAACCTATTAGTTGTTCCCTGAAAAAGGCACATTTGTAATATTCTGAAATTTTCTATTTTTTCAGTTTTTGCTGACCTAAACTTTAAATTGAAACCACTGTCAGTTTGCTGCTTACTTTTTCACCTTTTTAGTTCATTCATTGCATTTCAATGGATTAAATTTGAAGAAAAACTGGAAAAACTGACCGGTAGTTTAGGCTATTTAAAACTTTATGTCTGAACTGTGATTTTAAATGGAATTTGGGAATATAACATGTTTTACAAACATGTTCCATGCAACTTCTTAAAACTATCCCAAAATAAGACAAGAAGTGCTAATCTTGAATTAGGTCATAGAGATGGTTTTAGTTGGCACTTGAAAATCAAATTATACCACAAAAATCTAGATATAAGAATATCACATTTCCTTAGATACAGTACATATTTTTTGCATTTTGTATCACTGACCTGGAGATGTAATTGGTAAGTCCTGTGGAGTTTTTAATACTGATTCTCTGTGAGAAGCTTATTATATCTAAATGTCCTTTTTAAGTGGTAAACTTATATGTACACATACGTTTTGTGCAATTTGCATTTTCTGTTCAGGTTGAAGTTGGCCAAGTGACAACAGAGTTCCTGAAAAACTTGTCTTCCCTCACTGAGTACACAGTTGCTATCTTCTCAATCTATGACGAAGGACAATCAGAACCACTTACTGGAGCATTTACTACATGTAAGTTAAATATAAAGTACATACTTTTTGGATTGTATTTATACCTGTCAGCAATTAATCAACTAATCATTTGCTCATATTTTTACATTGCTCTATTGACAGCATACACAGAGTAAGCACGATTACAATGCTTTCTTAGAATGTAACCCAAATTAAAGTGCAAGTACTAGCAAGAAAGAAATATATATATATATTTTTATATTTTATTTATTAATTTTTATTGTAATCATTCCATACAAATAGATCAATTTATAACCAAACAAAATTGAAGACAAATCAAACCCCACCCCTGAGAAGGAGAGCTAAGCCAAAGGAGAATTGCTTAGGTCTTTTTAATAAGGCAACAATAAATAGAAGAAAGGGAGAAATAAATGTATGGGTAAATAAGAGATGGAGAAGGGAATTAAATGCAGTAATAGTTATTTCTCTTATTCTAAAATAATATTGATTAGATCCTGCCAGGTTTTGAAAAAAATTTGTACAGATCATCTAACTGAGAATTTGATTTTTTCCAATTTCAAATAATATAAAACATCGGTTTCCCACTGACTTATCAAAGGAGAGTTAGGATTCTTCCAATTTAACAGAATAAGTCTGCGTGTCAAAAGTGTAGTGAATGCAATCACCGTTTGCTTGTCCTTCTCCACTTCAAGTTCGTCTGGAAGAACATCGAACACAGCTGTTAATGGATTAGGAGGAATTGTGATACCAAGGCTGTCTGGTCCAAAATGATGTTAGTTTGGTGCAGGCCCAGAACATGTGACCCAGTGAGGCAGGAGCTTGGTTGCAGCGTTCGCAGGTTGGATCTTGCCCTGGAAACATTTTGGACAGTTTTAAGTGAGACAGATGGGCTCGATATATAATTTTTAGTTGAATAATTCTATGCTTTGCGCATATGGAGCTCGAGTGAATTCTGTGCTTTGCTACCTTCCACTCCTTTTCTGATATATTGATTAAGAGATCTTCTTCCCAATGTCCTCTTGGATCTTTGAAAGGTAGGGACTCTAATAGGATTTCATATAATGCGGAAATGGTGTTTAATTCCTCGAAATTGAGCAGTATTTTTTCCAGCATTGTGGAGGGTGTGAGGTGGGGGAAATCGGGCAATTTCTGTTTAACAAAATTTCTAATTTGAAGATAGTGAAAGAAATGTGTAGCTGGGAGGTTGAATTTTGAACGTAATTGTTCAAAAGATGCAAATATGTTGTCTATATAAAGATCTCTGAGCATTTTAATCCCAAAACTTTTCCAGGTATTAAAAACTGGATATGTTTGCGAGGGTTGAAAGAGGTGGTTCTCTTGCAGAGGTGCCACAGATAAAAGATTTTCCATCTTAAAATGCTTTCTAAGTTGGTTCCATATTCTGAGTGAGTAAAGCACAATTGGGTTATTAGTATATTTGCGATAACTTGCATTTATTGGAGAGCAGAGCAGGGAGTATAAAGAAGTACTACAGGATTTTACTTCTATTGCGGACCAGGCCTGTGTATGTTCATTTATGTGTGTCCAGGTTTTTATGGCTTGTATGTTTGCTGCCCAGTAACAAAACTGAAAATTAGGTAAAGCCATGCCACCTTCTGCCTGAGGTCTTTGTAGGGTCGCTCTTCAGATATGTGGGTGTTTTGAGTTCCAAATGAATGAGGTTATTGTTGAATCTAACTGTTTAAAAAATGATTTATTGATATATATTGGAATGTTTTGAAATAAGAAAAGAAGTTTAGGAAGGATATTCATCTTAATAATGTTAATTCTTCCGGCTAGAGTGAGATGAAGGGTTGACCATCTATGCAAGTCTTGCCTAATTTTTTCCATACAGACGGCAAAATTTTGTTGATAAAGAGCTTTATGTTTACTTGTGATATTTACCCCTAGGTATTTAAACTGATCTGCTATGGTAAAAGGTAGGGTGTCCAATCTAATATTATATGCTTGTGAATTCACTGGAAAGAGTATACTTTTATTCAGATTAATTTTAAGACCAGATATCTTTTGAAATTCTGTTAGTGCTGTTAAAACTGCAGGGACAGTGTTTTCTGGGTCTGATATATATAAAACCATATCATCTGCATATAGAGAAATTTTCTGTTCCAGTCCTTCTCTGACAATCCCCTTTATCTGATAAGAATTTCGGCAGTGAACCGCCAGTGGTTTAATGCCGATTGCAAACAGCAGTGGCGACAAGGGACATCCTTGTCTGGTACCACGTTCTAGCTTAAAGTAGTCTGAGCAAATGTTATTAATACAAACTGAAGCTTCTGGATTGGTATACAATAGTTTGATCCATGCACAAATATTCAGGCCAAACCCAAATTTCTCCAATGCAGTGAAAAGGTAGTTCCATTCAATTATATCAAATGCTTTTTCTGTGTCTAATGATAGTAATATCTCTGGGGTGTTTGATTTTGCTGTTGAATATATAACATTAAACAAGCGTTGGAGATTGGAAGATAGATGTCGGCCTTTAATAAATCCAATTTGATCCTGTGATATTATCGAGGGCAGCACTTTCTCCATCCTTCTAGCTAGAATTTTTGAGAGTATCTTAACATCATAATTCAGGAGTGAAATTGGTCTGTATAATGCACATTGTAACAAGTCCTTATTTTGTTTAGGAAAGACGGTGATTAATGCTTGACGAAATGTTTGAGGTAGTATTTGGTTGTCTCTAGCTTCTGTAAATGTTGCCAATAAGAAGGGAGCTAGCTGAGTGGAGAATTTCTTATAAAATTGTATGGGGGTAACCATAGGGGCCTGCTGATTTCTCGCTTTGAAGTGACTTTATAGCATCTAGTAATTCTGTTAGCGTTAGAGGTTTATCCAGTTCCTCAGCACTTAAAGCATCTATTTGTGGTGTCTGTAATGTATCCAGAAATGCATTAGATTGTGTGTTGTCTTCTTTGAGCTCAATTAATATTTTAATTTCACATACTCCTGGGGGCTTTCCTGGTAGTTGCATATCTCTGCGATTATGTGTTTCTCTTAACACAGTACATGTCATATTAACAGGCAGATATGCCTTGTCCTTCGAAGCTTTGAAATACTAAATACATTTTATTTTGGTATTATCAATTAGTGAAGCTCATACCATTACTTAGTTAGAAAAAACTAATAGACACTTTGTTTTTGCCTCAATTTTTTTGTGCTACAACTATTGCTTGCACTGCCAGCTCTCCAACATCCCACAGTCCTATATGTGTAACTGTGGATGCTGGTGAGGTCCTGCCCACAATTCCAAACTGTATATGCTGGTTAGAAAAGGTATGAATGTGCTTATTACAGCCAGAAAATTAACGCAAAGCCTCCATTCATTCACTGGGACTGTGTAGGACACTATTAAACAGCAATTAATCTCATTATCTTTTCATTTTCTCTAACACATGCATGACAATATAACTTCAATGACTACACCTCATCTGACTGTAAACATTATTTTGCTCTGAAAGCATGTACAGACCTGTTCTGAACTCCATAATGAGATTAAAAATTGCAGTAACGAGTCTATGTGTCTTTCTTTTTATTTTTTTTAAATATCAAGAAAGAAATATTGACGAACAATTGAAAGAGCTTGGAAAATACTGGCATCAATATAAATAGGTAAACCATTCTAAGTAATGTTAATGTAACATAATGAAGTCAGTTGCAACACAGAAAGGCATAGCAGTGTCAATTTTAGACTGGTATGTAGGAATAATAGCTGTAAATTGCAACAGCACATTAGAACAGATCTAACCCTTTTAAAGTAACAGTCTTTAATATACTGTGCTAATTCCCTTTATAATTTTGAACACTTCAATCATGTCTCCTCTTAATCTCTTTTTCCATAAACTTAAAAGGCCCAATTCTTGTAAACGTTTCTCATAAGTCACTCTTCTCTTGACTTTTTCTAGTACTGCTATGTACTTTTTGTAGTCTGGAGACCAAAACTGACACACTACTCCAGATAACATCAGACCTGTATAGTAAAGCTTGACCATAAGCTCCTTGGATTTGTACTGTACACATCATTCTATATAACCTAACATTCTGTTGGCCTTCTTATTGTCTTCTGAACACTGTCTGGCAGTCGATAGTGATGAGTCCACTACAACTCCTAAGTTCTTCTCATAAGATGTACTTGGTGTTCAGACCTTCTATTGTGTACTCAAGCCCAACATTTTTACTTCCTATGTGTAATACTTCACATTTACTTACATTAAATTTCATCTGCCACCAATCTGCCCAAGCCTGTATTCTCTCCAAGTCCCTATGTAATGACTCGTCGGATTCAAGATTATCTACCAATCCACTTAACTTGATATCATCTGCAATGTCGGCTTGATGTTTCATATTCCTATCCAAAACATTTAACAATTCCTATCCAGATCGTTTATAAGAATAGTGAGGAATGATGAGTGTTCAGTGTCATTATAACTATCCAAAGTCAAAAGTGAGTTCCACAGAACTAGTTACTAGTAGTAATGAGAAAAAAAGCAGAGCTTTTCTCATATAGTTTTGTGAAATTGCCCCTAAAATTTGAATTGCATGCCTGCTCTCCTTCTGCTGCCCTTTCACTTGCATCCCTATTTTCCATGGTAACTTTTTAATGATACCATGTGCTCTCATACTGTATTGAACACTTTGTGCCTGTGCATTCATGCCACCAGTTCTGCCTCGGCATCTGTGCTTAGTTTTCTCAACTCCATAAGCAGATCCAAGCCAGGATCATCACGGAGAATCGCCAGCAGTCACATACCCAAGCCAATGGAGTTTAGCAGCAGAGAAGTAACTCTGAATTGCTTGCAGATAAGTGTACTCTAGCTGCAGTCCCTCCTCCTTTCCACACTGTACACCTAAATAAAATTTGCCATACTTTTGAACGATAAGAAGAAGATTGCAGATGAGATGAAAATACAATATATGTACTAATGCCATGAATTTCACTTGTGGGGAAATGCCATTTGTTTTACAGATTTTTTTTTCTTACGTTTCACTGTGAATTCAATTTTGTGTGAATCATTTTGCTTATTACTAGTGACAGGACCTTTCATATAATAAAAATAATCATGACCAGTAAGATTTCTGCCTCAGTAATTATTTTGAACCTGAATTGACATTATTTAATACAATTACATGGAAACTTGATACTTCTCAGACAGCTTTAGTATTACAGACATCTGTCTCACAAATCATGACACTAATTGTAAGGACTTGCATTAGCAACAGTGCTCATCTACAAAAACATAAAACAGATGTCTACTTTGGTGGTTGAGCAGACATTATTTGAGCAGATATTGTTGTTGTTTTTTTCCTAACTTATGTTCCTTTGAATTTTTTGCTTTGTCCTATGCAGTACAAGTTCCCACTCCACAGAACCTGAGAATCAGCGAAGAAACCACGAGCAGTTTTAGAGTCAGATGGCAAAATGCAGGTCCTGATATTGTCCTATACAAGTTAGTTTGGATGCCTTCAGCTAGTAGTGATACAAAGGAAGTAAGTAATAGTAAAGGTAAACAGAGATTTCCAGATTTAAGTTGTTTGAAGAGCATTTAATTCTGAGAAAAATATTTTTTTCATGCTGGTTAATCATTTTGTTTTGCATAATTTTCTTGTTACCAGATCTTTTCAGAGCAACCTTATAAGATATATTTCTACAGTAGAATGAGAGCAGCTATTTTTTTTTTCAAATAGACGTATTTTCTTTTATTTTATTGTGTATTATCAAAAGTTCTGTAGATCCTTCTGGTTAAATTAAATGTTTACTAATTTATTAATCACAATTATCACTAATACAATTAAATAATTAGAACAGTCAAAGTAATTTTTTTATTCACATTGATACTTCTTGGGAAAGATATAATGGATAGAATAGTGTCCCAATTGGGCCAGAGGTAGGTTTCTAAGGGGTTTCTAACAATAAGCATGTTTGTTCTGTACTGTGCCTGAGCGTGATTGTCCCCCCTCCCTACTCCCCCCGCTGGCCTACACTCACACTGTGCTTTAATGTTCTGAGCCCAGACATGCTTTTGTCATCACCATGCAACTTTGTGCAATGCCAAAACAAGATCTGAACACAAAGTGACAGCATGCATATTAAAATGATTTTCCTTATTTTGTGGTTTTTTGGAGTCGTGTAGGACAGGATAATGCTCTAAACTGTTACAGATTTATTTAGTATGCAGCACAGCATTTTGCTGTTAATCATTCTACAATCACTAGAAGATTTTTACATAGACAAATAATGTTAAGGGAGGAATTTGCAGCTTTTCTTGCCAAATACAATTTGCATTGATCTGTAAGGTGATAATAAAAACCTGTTTTTAACTCAAATGGTATCAAATGAAATGAGAAATGTTTGTTAACTGACTTGTTGCGTCATTGACGTCTGTATTCTATGCTCAGGCACATTTAGCAGTCACACTGTTCCCGAATCCTACTGAACCATGCCCAGGCCCAATTCTTCAAGAGAGCCAGGGCATAGTATGGTTGACCCGGCACTGAACAATCACATTAGTGAAACGGACTAGACTTTGGTGGGAGTTACATGCAGACAAACATGCTCGGGCCCAGAACAAATTGGTAGTGTGAGTACATTCATTCCTGGGAGGTCATTATGAAAAGTCAGCTTGGATGGGGGCGCACCCTGGCCCGGATGGTTCCTGTTCCCTTTACCAATCAGGAAAAAGAAATAAAAGAGTGAAATGGGAGACTCTGCTGGCTATGAGCAGTTTATCCCCCAGTATGATAGGTGGCAGTGCTCCTCTGGCATGGCCCCTTGTTTGGACTCCTGCAGGACTGCATGGGACTTACCTTTCATAAGGGCAAACCTGTTGAGGTTTCTGGGTGCTTCCAGAAGGATCTGGTGGTAGATGACTCTCCCCTCTTCACTGAGGTTCACCTTCACCCAGAAGTGCTTCTTGGTTGGCACTGGAAGTACTTCTGGATCTGGCATATATGAGACTGCCTCACCTCAATTGGTGGGAAAGGCTTGCTAGGAGGTGTGGAGTGAAGTAAAAGAATTGTGCCAATTGTTTTGTTTGGGAGGAAAGAACCTTTGGAAAGGTATTGTGATAAATAAATCAAATGTAATTGCACTGTGTAGGTGCAGTTGTGTCTGGAGTCTGGAACTCAGTGGCAACCCCCAGTGGTCACATTATTAATTGTTAGATTGAGGTGTGTTACATTAAGTTAGGTTTTGAATAGGCATTTTTTCCCCTTGCAGAGTGACAGGTCAGATTTTTCCTTCTGTTCCTGTAAGCACCAGTTTCAGATCTGTTGTGTACCTTGAACATATTCTGAATTTAAACTAAGATAATAGGAATGGAAAAGTAAAAAATAAGTATCCAAAATAAGTGTTTATTTTTTACATTTTTTTCTTCAAATTTACTTATTCACTGTAAAACTGAGAGTGTTTCTGTACAATTGATGTGCTGAAATGTTTTAGCCTAGTGCTTTATTTTTATTAATTTAATATATATTTCTGTTGCAGGTAGTAGTTTCATTATGTATTATGTGAAACACTGTTGTGCTCAATATAGTTTATTTCCCTTTATTAAAGAGGCAGGTTTACAAATAATTGCACATATAACCTTAAATGATCTCCTCTCAGAAAGAGAGGGTCATCAATTACTCTGTCTCCAGCTTTTTTAAGGAGAAAAACAGCACCCCTAGCATATTCATCTTAGATTCTAAAAGTCTTCCTTTAATTTCATAATGAGTAGTTATATAGCGTTATGTAAAATATTTGGATAATCTTTGTGTAAAGAATTTATGTACTGGAACACAAAATTGTCTATTTCCAGTGTATGTGCCTTCACCTCTGATAGAATAAATTGTATATTTAGTTCCAGGCCTTCTGGATGGCTTCTGTAGTAATTCTTTTCAACATAGACATTACCAGTAAGGTATGGTCCCCGCTTTACCTGTGTCTTAAGTAGGCACATAGATTCCTATGGACTGTACTGTACCGTTGTGGTTAAATGTAGCACTGTGGAGACCTTCTGATCATGATATTTTGGGAATAATAGGTGAAAAGGAAATAAGTTTTATTGGTCTGTATTTCATGCTTTCATTTGGATGCTTATTGTGTTCATAGTGTAATTGCTCAGGTAGTGGAAATCTTGCCGTTCCTTACCTAAATTCTTCAGAATGTATTTTTTTTAAATCTACAGTATATTATAATCCACACTGTACTGTGACATTATGTTCTTTCTCTAATGTTGTTTTAATGCTGAAACCTTTGGAGAAACGTCTTACAGAAACAACATTTTCACTTTCCTGTGTTCATAAATTTCACGTCATTATCTTGGGAGGGTTATGAATTTACTGTTGATTTGCTACTTTGTCTGCACAGAATGCAATTAAAGATTAGTTGTAATAAAAAAAAAACTGATTAAAAATCTAAACACAACAGCATATGTTGCATTGCTCCAGATACATTTCTGCTATAAGAATGCCTTTTCTAGATGACGACTCTTATTTTGTTATTTACCGTTAACAATTAGGGGAAAAGTCAATATTATGCCACAATTCAGATACATCAGTCTTCTAGCTTGTGTCACTAGTTCACGGTCACAGGGCCTAAAGCATCAGGACTCCCTCAGCATGGAGAATCAGTCCATTGCAGGACATGCTCGCATGCATGCATATACACACCACACACACACTCTCTCTTGCTATTTAATTAAATATGCACATATTTAGGATATGGGAGGAGAAGTTTTGTACCTGAGTAGAATACACATACTCCATTAAAAACTGCATTACTTCTTATTACATTTTTGGAAATGTTGCATATTACTTGAGAACTACTTAAAAAACTGGGCTAGTATTTTTAGAAAATGTTGCACATGCATTTATGGAAGAAGATGATCTGCTGTGGCAACCCCTAACGGGAGCAGCCGAAAGAAGAAGAAGAAGTTGCACATGGGGAAAAGTGACAGTTATTTTAAAATGTATTGTCATCATCATTGTTTTCATTTGTCTTTTTCTAATGGGGGTCATATTGACAACACAGTGAGCTGGGCTGATCAGGCCACCCCATCCCTAGCAACTTTCACAGGCATTTCTTGTAAAACCTCAGATGCTGCCAAGCCAGTCAACAGGGATGTATTATTTTCAGTGTGTCCTGTGTCTGCCCTTCCATCTTCTCCCAGTGGACTGGGCATAGTTTATGTCCTTGGGTAGGTGTTAATGTGGCATCCTAATTACACGTCCAGATTGCCTTAACTGGTTCCTCTTATTCCAAAGGCAGCAACCACTCTGTTTCTGAGGTTATTTATAATTGTCTACCTTCAAATCCTGTTTTAGGAGGTGAGACTAGTAACCTTGTGCTAAAAACTCACTTTGTCCCCTTAAATCCATCATCATCTCATTCTTTCCGTAACCTCTTGTGACAATAGGTTGCAATGTAGTTATAGTTTGAATGGTAAATTGAAGCTTTGCCTGTGAATGTAGCTTCTGTTTACCATTATTATACATTTTGATTAAAAAAAAAAGTTGCCGCACACATACATTAGTCAATCTCATGATCACCTCAACCCTCAGTTTTGGTTTAAATTGTAATGCTGACAAATAAATTGAAGCAATCACTAACTGATGAACACGTAAAAGATTCTGGTGTATAGATGAACAGTTAACAGGAGTTTAAATGGGCAGATTATGTTTAACCAGTATACAAACATTTTGTGTTTAAGAAAAAATTGTGACTTATACAGTATTACTTAGTTTGATCTTCAAAGAGCTTTTGTTAAGGTATGTAAGAAGCTGGTGTTTAAAAGAAATGAAAATTCAAAACTCAGATTACATATGGGTGTAATTTTTTTTAAACACTGAAAGCAGCAGGTTATGATGTAATTAACCTATTCTGAATTAGTTGATGTTAACGTGAGCTTCCATGGGTTAGGGATTCCGTTGAGATAAAAATGTAACAACTAAGGTGGTTAAGGTTTTTCATATGACACTAGACTAGGTGGAATTCAGGAGTGAGCAAAATTATCACAAAATGACATTGACAGAATTATTGACGAAAAATAGGCTGCGGATCAGGTTTATATAAAGGTTAAATTCCTACATGTTCTTGTCCATGATCCTTTTTCACTCTGATTCTGCTTCTTTAGAACAATATAGTAGGTTTTTGTTTGTTTGTCCTGTTTTTAGCATTTGTTAAGAACCTAGCTCACATTCAGTTAAAAAATTATAAACGAAGAACACCCCTTTCAATTTGCATTTCAAAAAATGCAACTCATTTCAAAAAATGGAGTTTACAGAGTAAGGTGTGTCTGATCCGTTCACAGGAAAACGTCACAAAATTAATATTTTGTTAATGGACTATATCCATAAATAGAGAAGGTCCAACAATCCTGGTTGTCTCCTATAGTTAATCCTCTGTTAAGGGATGATCTAGTGGTAACTCTGCTGCAAGAGGAACATTACTAAAGAAAAATGACCCTAGATACAGTAAGTGCACATTCAGATGCCATCAACAAATTGATCTATAAAAGTCTTGTTTCAGTTTTAACTATATTCAGTTGTGGTTTTAATTAAATGTAAATGTCTTTGATACTTTAAATTACTCGATTGAATGAACTTAATGTAAAATAACAGGTACGTGGTGAGTTTATAAGATACAAATTTCTATATGTGTTTTGGCTATTGTGCTAAATTGTTGTTATTGATACACATTTTTGGATGATGGAACTGGAATGTATGCTGAATTTTGTTTTAATAAGATTCTATTCAGATATATATAGTTGGGCTAGTTTGTTAGTGTGGACGATAGTCATTCAAAAACCTTTGACTCACCAATGTGCTGTATGCCCATGGCGACCCAAAATTCACATAAATTGTAATTTATATAGTATATATTCAGAAAGCAAATTTCAAGATCAGGAACCCATTACAGTTTCCATCCACATTGACAGTAAACAAGCACATATATGATGATTAAAGAATATAAAAATGTAACAGTCAATTATTGTGCAGATTGAAAATTAAGCAGACTTTTTACTAATAGTATATAGATTCTGTTGTGTAATCCAGTTATAATGAAGACTCAACGGTCTGCAATGTATTCAAATATTGTGATGCATATCAAGGATAACATGTGTAAACTATTTTGTCCTACTGATAATTCTAAAATATAGTTATTGATTATGAAGACAACTCCTGAAGCACCTCTCATAGCAAATTATACTCTCCATGAATATGGCTCAGCAAAATGTTATAAAGTGTTTTTCTCCGCGAATATGCTGTGTTTGCTGGAAACCTTGTTCGCTGAATATTTTACTGAAAATTCACTGTGTCTGGTGTAGATGAGCATTTTTTCCAAGTGATGCTTTGCGAGGCCAGAGTGATATCACAGAACTATAGCAGCCATGCGTAGAACTTTCACTCATGTCTACTATAAGATTGTTGCATCTTATTTTCTGAAGGAAAAAAAGTGCAAATTTTGAAAAAATATGAAAATAGACTACAAACTAATTTAACCTTTTTTTTTTTTTTTTACAGCTTATAGTAAATGGAAATATAGACACAGTCATCCTCAATAATTTAGAGCCATTCACTGAGTATGAAGTTTCTTTATCAGCCATTTATAAAGATGAAAGTGAGAGTGATGCCATATTTGCACTTGGAATGACACGTAAGATGCTCTTAAGTTTTTTTTTTCCATTGTTATTTATTTTGTAATGATAAAAGTTCTGGGAAGAGATTTAAAGATCAAGACTATAAATACAATTGGCCAAAATAAAGTTTTTTTTGAGCTCACTGTCTAGAACGGGGAGAGGAGTTTACCAATACATGAGGGCTGCAGTAGAACTACTTTCCTGGTCTGAGAGGTAATGGTTAAGGTGGTTTGGGTATGTAGTTAAGGTTCCTGCCTTGCTGCCTGTCATGTTTGGCTTGCAGCTTTCTGAAGAAAGATCCAATGGTAGATCCAGGGCAAGTGAGAGATAACGGGCCGGTTTCTAAATAACGAACGGTGAGATTCTCATTTGTGTGCATCTCAGTAGTCTCTCACCAAGCTCTTTCATGTGTTTCTTGAAGGTTTATGAGAAGATTGGAGGCAGGCTACGGCTTACAGAGCTCCAGAATCCGCGTTGTTTAGTGTTAATCTTTGTTCGTCTTTGTCAACTAGTATAAGTAAAAAAGTAGATTTAAGTGATAGTAGTACACAGAAATACATTTCCGAGTGGCAAATCCTGCTCGATTTCCGAAGAAACTGCGCCGAAATATCCATTGAGGTGACAGAGACGCTCCGCAGCCTTTGCTTACTTCGGCAGCCTGAGAAGCTGAGCTGGCGAAAATGCAAGCGCAGTGATCGGGAGCAGAAACGAGGTAAACGTGGCGGTGTAAGCACAAGACTAAAAACTAACCCAACCAGACCCGCTATACCGTCTATTCTGCTTGCGAACGTCCGATCGCTGGACAACAAGCTGGATTATATAAAGCTGCAGCGGGCCAAGCAGTGGGAAATGAGAGCGTGTTGCATCTTTATTTTCACTGAGACATGGCTCCAGGAAAATATTGCAGACTCAGCCATCCAGCTAGACAGACTGACCATCTTCCGAGCGGACAGAGACGCCTCTTTGTCCGGTAAGACGCGCGGGGGTGGACTGTGTGTTTATGTGAACAGAGAGTGGTGTACGAACGCTGCCTTAGTTGCGCGACACTGCTCCCTGCTGATAGAGGTTTTATCAGTAAGGTGTCGGCCTTTCTACCTGCCAAGGGAAGACAGTTGCGTGCTGGTGGTTGCCGTCTACCTCCCGCCTAGCGCAAATGCTAACCAGGCGCTAGTGGAACTCTACGAGATCATCAGCAAACTGCAAACGACGCACCCCGAGGCATTTTTCATTATTGCTGGAGACTTCAATCATGCCAACTTGAAGTCATTTCTCCCAAAATTCTCCCAGAATGTGAACTTTGCTACTAGAGGGGGAAGCTGTCTGGACAATGTTTACACGAGCGCTCCTGACGCCTACAAGGCCCTACCCTACCCCAACCTCGGCTGTTCAGATCATATCAGCGTTTTTATGATCCCTGCATACAAGTCCCTGCTGAAGCCCACTAAACCAGCCCACAAGAGCATCAGATTGTGGCAGGTTGGTGCTGTTTCAGCTCTCCAAGACTGCTTCGAATTGACAGACTGGGACATTTTCAGAGAGGCTGCTATGGATGGTGACTCCATCAATCTGGAGGAATACACAGACTCTGTGACTGGCTACATCTCCAAATGCATAGAGGATGTTACTGTTACCAAGGATGTTACCACAAGAGCCAACCAAAAGCCCTGGATGATGAGAGAAGTGCACAAGCTGCTCAAGATCAGAAATGCAGCCTTCAGATCTGGAGACAAGGCCGCCCTCAGGGTGACCAGGGTGATCTCGCGCTATAAGGAGAGCTAAGTGGGCATACACGCAGAGGATCAGCAAACAATTCAGCAGCACCAGAGACACACGTCGTATGTGGCAGGGCGTTCAGACAATTACAAACTACAAGCCCAATCCACACAGCAGCGATGGTGATGCCTCCCTTCTGGGTGAGCTGAACAACTTCTTCGCATGGTTTGAGGCGCAGAACAAAGAACCTGTGCAAAAAGCAACACCTCCCTCCACTGACCAGGCACTCTGTCTCTCCATAACTGACGTGAGGAGGACTCACAGAGGATCAACAAACAATTCAGCAGCACCAGAGACACACGTCGTATGTGGCAGGGCGTTCAGACAATTACAAACTACAAGCCCAATCCACACAGCAGCGATGATGATGCCTCCCTTCCGGATGAGCTGAACTTCTTCGCACAGTTTGAGGCGCTGAACAAAGAGCCTGCAAGAAAAGCAACACCTTCCTCCACTGACCAGGTACTCTGTCTCTCCATAACTGACGTGAAGAGGACTCTATCCAGAGTCAATCCACGCAAGGCTGCAGGACCTGACAACATACCTGGTCGTGTGCTCAAAGAATGTGCCAGTCAACTGGTTGGTGTCCTCACAGACATCTTCAACACATCTCTGAGCTAGTCGTCAGTCCCAGCATGCTTCAAGTCGACCACTATCATACCAGTGCCGAAGAAGTCATCAGTGACATGCCTGAATGACTACCGACCAGTTGCACTCACGCCAATCATAATGAAGTGCTTCGAAAGGTTAGTCATGTCACAAATAATGACTAATTTCCCTGCCTCCCTTGACCCTCTTCAGTTTGCATACCGCTCAAACAGGTCAACTGAGGATGCCATATGCTCTGCCCTTCACCTATCCCTGACACATCTGGATAAAAAAGACACATATGTCAGGATGCTATTCATAGTCTTTAGCTCTGCCTTCAACACAATCATCCCACCAAAGCTGGTTGTAAAATTGAGCAGGTTGGGCCTGAACACCACCCTCTGCAATTGGATCCTGGACTTCTTGACAGAGAGAACCCAGTCGGTTCAGATGGGCTGCAACACTTCCAGCATCATCACACTGAGCACTGGAGCACCACAGGGCTGCATGCTTAGTCCACTGCTGTTCACCCTGCTGACTTACGACTGTACAGCCACGCACAACACCAACCACATCATCAAGTTTGCGGATGATACGACGGTGCTGGGACTGATAAGCAGGGATGATAAAACAGCATACAGAGATGAGGTGGAACGGCTGTCTACATGCTGTGAAGACAACAGTCCATCTCTCAATGTCGACAAGACAAAAGAGATAATCGTGGACTTCAGATATTCACGTCCTGCCCACATCCCACTCAGCATCAATGGTTTAGATATAGAGACTGTTAGGAGTACCAAGTTCCTCGGTGTGCACATAACTGAGGAACGTATGTGGACACATAACACCTCATCACTAATCAAGAAAGCCCAGCAGAGACTACACTTCCTGAGGCGGCTGAAGCGAGCAAGTCTTCCCCCTTCCATCCTCACCATGTTCTACAGAGGCACCATTGAGAGTGTTCTGACCAGCTGCATCACTGTCTTGTATGGCAACTGCAACATATCCGACCGCAGGTGCCTGCAAAGGATAATGAAGACAGCAGAGAACATTATTGGGGTGCCTCTCCCTTCACTACAGGACATATTTTACAAACGCAGTGTCCGCAAGGCCTGCAGCATTGTGCAGGACCCCTTACACCCCTCACGTGGACTTATCACACTTCTGCCATCCAAGAGAAGATACTGCAGCATCAAAGCCAGATCTGCCAGGATGCAGGAGAGTTTTTACCCCCAAGCTGTTAGACTCCTTAACACCAGGCTGCCCCCTGGGACCTTCCACACGGCCTCAACCACCTCTAAAAACAGAACTTTTATACATGTGAGCCACTGTCCTGCAAAGATGAGTGAGCATGTAGAGAAGAACTGAAAATCTCATACTGACCTTTAAGTATTTTGACACTCTTGTTATCCTTCTGCTGTGAAACATTCTGACCTGTCATTGTTTACACGTCTTAAACAACTATTAGCATACACTGATAATTTCTGTATTATCTAGATCTATTATTTTATTATTTATTATATTACATATCTTACACATCAATATTGCTGCTACTTCTTTGTCCTATCTTTGCACAATGTCTTGTCTTGTTTGTGTTTTAACTTTTAATTTTTAAATTTTAATTCTATTTTTAATTTATTTATTGCAAGTCATGTTGTTACACTGTGGACCCTGAGCTTCGCAATTTCATCTATCTGTATACTTGTATATGGTTGAGATGACAATAAAGTTCACTTTGACTTTGACTTTGAAGCAGGAATCTCTTACTGATGAAAGAAAAACCACACCTTAAGGAGTGTGTTTGAAGTAGCAGTTTTAAACAGTGATCCAATGAAATCAAAAGTATAAAGTGATGAGGGCATTCAAAATGGGAATTTATGGAAATTGTAGTAAACGAAGTATGCATGAAATGCACAAGAAAATTAAGGTCCAGATGCAAATCTTAACTGCACTAAAAAAAAACACTGCATGTGATTGCAAATTGGTCGTTATGTCAGACCAATTAGTTGGTATCATTCTTTGCACAGAAAAATAGAATAGACTACCAAGTAGTGTGGTGGACAGTAGAACTTTAGGGACTTTTAAAAGTAGATCTGATGCTTTTTGGAAGAATTAAGTTCTTAAGTTTTGAAAGAATTACATGTTCTAATGTATCAGGGAAAAAAGGCACCAACTACAGCAGTCCATCAAATTTTTTTGAAGAATATTATAGGCTACCACCTGACTGATGCAAAGTTGTGATGCATCTTGTGTAGCTCTTGGTCACTTCCTGACAA
Source organism: Erpetoichthys calabaricus (assembly GCF_900747795.2). Lineage (NCBI taxonomy): Eukaryota > Metazoa > Chordata > Cladistia > Polypteriformes > Polypteridae > Erpetoichthys > Erpetoichthys calabaricus. The sequence continues at coordinate 134,143,831 of NC_041406.2, forward strand.
CATTCAATTCGCAGATGATTTGCACATTGAGGGAATGAAATCTATTCCATTTTCTAAACCTGCATAACCAGAACAGGGTCATGGGAAAATCACAGTACAAGGCAGGAAAAATTCCTGGAAAAGGTGTCAGTCTCTCACAATGAAGGAAATTGTTTTCTACAAGCAATTGAGGTTCCTCAACAATGGATTTATTCCTAGTATGAGTGTGGTCAAGCAGAACAATTGTACTGTCTTTGTAAACCCACAAATTGCACACAGTAAAATTTCCAATGTTAAATTTAAAATCTTGCACAGTAAAAGTAACTATTGAAAAGTTGATCCATATTTACACTTTAAATGTTTACTTTCCACCATTTCACTGTACATGAAAACCTTCTTAATATAGTACTGTAAAACCTTCATTTTATTTGATACAGGTTGATGGCATAGAGAACAGATGTGGGTAGGTCCTCTCAGCCATTTACTATTCCAGCTACACATTCACCTTACAGCCTTAAAAATCATTTTCCATCACCCATCCCAGCTTATCATAATATAAAAGCGCCACTGTTAAGTTGATAGCGCTTTGAGTACCGAGAAAAGAGCTATATAAATGTAATGAATTATTATTATTATTATTATTAAATTTAGCTGCAACCTTAAAACAGAATGAATATTCAAGTTAAACTTGCAAATGTGCAAACACTACATTACTAAATTAAACACTACATTTAATCAATTAAAATGAACTGTAAAATATGATTATACTCCATGGTGTTTTGGATCCCCGGGCATTGCAAGCTCTGGTAATTGAGCGGCTTACTGAGGAAAGTACCTATCATTAGTATATCTTATAATACTGTAAAAAAAAAATTGGATAAGGTGCACTGCCATTTGCTTTACATTTTAACAAAAGGTTGGCATGCAAGTGTCCTATTTTTTTAAGAAAACATTTTACTGTTTTCTCCTTACTTTGTAAATATATTTTTAATAATTCTGTGGCTTTCTTTTGCTGATTTCTGCCTGCTGACACGAACCATATAAATTAAATCGTGCAAACATCACACCAACTCCAGAGCTGGTGAGGGCTTACTGAGATTCTTAAGTGCACTTGAGTGTTACTTTAAGCCAGTGAGAGTTTTGCACTATAAGTCCATTATTATTGGTAAAAGGCTTTCAAGAAACCGGCAATCTCTCAAATTGCATAGAACTTTGTAGAAAATTTCTTGGAGGAATTAGGGAATATTGTTGAGAATAGGGTGATCTGGTATATACAGAAAAAACTGACAAAAAGTGAAGCAATACTTTAAACAACTTGGAAAAACTTGTCAAAATTCAATATTAGTTGTTGGTTGATTTAGGAAGTAAACATGTAAGTATAAATGTTTAAACATACAAAGTCCATTTTGAATTGTCTTGTTCTTTGCTAAAAATGTCATGATTTCTTTTGAGTTGTATTTTTTTTCACAGTTCCAAGCACTACCACCACCACCACAACAGTGACTACAACAACCACATCAGGTATTACTAATATTCCTTTTGTTTGTTGATCTGAATATTATTCTCCAAAATAAAAGCATAAACTTTTTTAAAAGTTATATCTTATATAAGATTTTTTGCAGATTATGCCAGAAGATAGATTTTACCACCTGTAAATAGTTAAGTTTCACAAATAACTTATTTGCATTCCATTTAAACTGTGAACTGCAAAAATAAATAAAATCAATGTGACGTTTGTTCCTGTCCTTTGCCTCTTTCTTGCTAGTACTGCTTGTGTACCTGACATATTTTAAGCAGTGTTATAACTAGAGTTGAGTGCTGTAGACTGGTCTGGTAGTCAAGTAAAAAAGTGCTGTTACTTTAACAAAATTATTACTTAAGCAAAAGTACTGGTTCATAAATGTACTTGGATAAAAGTAAAAAGGTGTTGGGTCAAGAAAAGATACCGAAGAACTCAAATTATTTTAAGTTAGGCTCTTAATAAACTGAAACATTAACAGTGTGAAGATTTGAAACATTTATAAAACATATAAAGCATGTCTTTTCAATTAATAAACTGGAATAGCCATAAAGAATGATGAAATACAAAAATTAAACTTCAGTTTTAAGCCACATTTTTATGCATTTTACACAAATCAAAAATTTGTTAGAATTTTAGTAAGTCTCATATTGTTAGGGACATTTGCTATATCATTTGTACATACCAAAAGAAAAACTTCTAACATATCACAAAAAATATAATTTATGAATGACTGAAGTACTATTTAATTTTGTAAATATAGTAGAGCCAGTGACCTGAGTAAGTTTTGAATATTTATAGTTGAACTGATAATTGTGTTTTTTTTCTCTGTTATGCAATTTATTTCCTGATAATCAATGTAGAGATGTAAGCTCCATCTTTCTTTTTTTTTGTCCAGCAGTTTTTCTGCAACTTTTACCCCACCCAAAGGAACTTAGTAGCATATTTCTGTTTATCAATGATTTGTATGCAGGGTTCAGGGCTTTCATGGGGAAAGCTGATTCCTTTGAGAAACATTTATTTAGCTAAGCGATGGCTGAATTATTTATAAAACGTGTATTTACTCTATGTAGCCTCCCAATGTCTACTGTAACTAATTGAGGTCCCTACTTTGTTTCTAGGTTCTTGAAGACCTTTATTAATATTTTGGACGCTTAAATAAACCTTTCTTCGGGTTATCACCCTTAAATTACCAGTCAAACAAAATATGAAAATTGGAGTGAATGTTAACTCTCTTTAGAGTATGTCAAGAATTGACATAAATACACTTTCACGGCAGTATATTGTTAGAAACTACTTTTCTTGTCTGTATCAACTTCACTCTCTCCAGTATAAGAGATTAGCCACTGTGGCTGGTGGTGAGGAAGCAGTCAGAAACAGGGAAAAGTGTTGGGGTGCCACTCTGATAACCCCATTTAATTCAAACAGAAAAAAAAGATTCAGTGCTCCAAAACACACAACATAAAAGACACTGACTTATAGTCAGTCACACTGGCTTTCTTCCTGCTCTGCTTACTGTAACACATCTCTGGCTCTTGGGGGATCTCAAGTTCTGGTTGGCATATGGACGCCACCTTTCTAAATCATTTCTTTATAAAGCAGATCAGCCAGAAGGGCCAGGGCTTGCTCAGGATTCCATAGCCAGGCGTGAGTGCCCTCTCTGAGCACCTTCTATGGAGTATGGAGCAAGGACAGGATACTGTTAGTAACAGCACCCCCTCTCGCCCTGGAGTGGTATTGCTTACTTCAGTTGTGCTTATTTGGGGACCCCTGGATGTGCATGGTTGGCATGGCACATGGCACACTCAGATTTTCAGAGACTGTGGGCCAGTGTACACGATAGAGTCAAGAAATACTCTGCAATCACAAAGTATGCTGATCATCAACACCATAAACACCCAAGGGCGCTAAATAATTGGTAAACATGTTTGGATGTCTACAAAGGATTTACAGTTATTGGTTCCTTCAGAAAAGCTAGCTCCAAGTAATTTAAGTCTTTATAAGATATTTTAAAATGTGGGTACTGTTACCATTAGGCTGGTGTTATACTGTTACTTAAGGATTCACCACTCCTTCTGTGTTTTCCATTTTAAAACCAGTTGTAACCTATGTATTTGGCTCTGGAACTCCTGCACTACCACCTGTTATAATTCACGTACAAAAGGATTTAGATGTCATTAAAGAAGAATAAGAAGAATTACTTGTTGAATATATTATTTGGTTCACTGCAAGGTTTATGATCTTGGAGGCACCTTACTCTTATTGAGTATCCTTGTTTATAGAGCATTGCTTGATTTTTTTTTTCATTCATTTTTTTGTATTTTGTGCTTTTTTCACTTTTCAGTTTGATAACTGTTTTTTCTGTACTCTTGATTTTTGGTCCTCGGAGAATGAGGAAGAAGAACAGTTGTCTAATCGTGTGTTTTTGTAATTTTTTCCATCACCTTAAATTTTTGAGCCATATAAATACTGCACAGATTCATCTTCACTTATTTTTGTATATTGTTGTTCATATACTGTTTATTCCATCAGTATCATTGCAGAGGACTGCAGTTATTTTAAAGGGCATGACACTAGAATTTTGTTTTTTTTGGTGTCACGTTAATAAAGATTTGTTTTATTTTGAAAATCTTTTGGATTCTGTGCCTCCAAGTTATACCACAGATCTGTTCGGTTTTGTTACAGATGACCAGAGTCTGAGTATGTGCAAAGGTACCAGTGCATGTCACATTCATACAGTATAACTGGATTTCATTTTATTACACCTAATTTAAGGTTAAATGTGTTTACCATATGTATTTAGCACATTTTAAAGTTAGTTTGGTTTTGTGATTTTCTGTGCTTTTTAGCATAACTGTTAAAGAGCAAAAAATGCTACTCTGTTATAAAAGAAATTAAACATTTTTTTCATAACAGGAAAGTAGTAATCCACTGCATGTTTTTAAAGTCACCTGCCTGTAGAAAATCTGTGGTCTTTGATTAATACCTGGACTGTCAGTAACAGGTTATAAGTCGAGTCTGAGTGCTAGTGTCAAAGAGGCTTCACAGAATTTTGCTACAAAGTGTTTTGATATTTGACCAAAAGATGTCTACTAGATGTCATGCAGATGTTTAAAAAGATTAAATAAAGAAATCTGCAGCATCATGCTATTTATTTTGTTTTATTTTTCACTTTTTAATATCATCAACTCTCCAGTTATTCGCAGTGGAGTAAGAAATTTGATTGTCACTGATGAAACTACCTTCAGCATGAAAGTATCCTGGGATAATGTTGACCAAAATGTCCGTCAATACAGGGTGTCCTATGTGACCGCAAGAGGAGATCGTGCTGAAGAAGTGGTAAGCATGGTCATTTATTTTGTACTGTGTTTTGTACTACAGCATTGAACACAAAATAAGCAGACAATGTAGTAATTTTATTATTTATAACTGTCACTAGTATGGCTTGTTTAAATGCAGCATTTTATGTGTTGTTAAGGAAGTCAACAAACATAAATAAAAGAAAACATGGTTGATGAGATAACACCACTTCTTTACATCCCACTAAGATGAAAGAAAATAACCATTTTTAATTTACAGCTTAATGTGCATTACAGTAATCCCTCGCTATATCGCGCTTCGCCTTTCGCGGCTTCACTCCATCGCGGATTTTATATGTAAGCATATTTAAATATATATCGCAGATTTTTTGCTGGTTTGCGGATTTCTGCGGACAATGGGTCTTTTAATTTCTGGTACATGCTTCCTCAGTTGGTTTGCCCAGTTGATTTCATACAAGGGACGCTACTGGTGGATGGCTGAGAAGCTACCCAACTTACTTTTCTCTCTCTCTCTCTTGCTCTCTCTGATCCTGACGTAGGGGGTGTGAGCAGGGGGGCTGTTCGCACACCTAGACTATACGGACGCTCGTCTAAAAATGCTGAAAGATTATCTTCACGTTGCTACCTTATGTGTGCAGCTGCTTCGTGAAGCGATATGCTGCACGGTGCTTCGCATACTTAAAAGCCAAACAGCCCTATTGATTTGTTTGCTTCACTCCTTTGAAGAGGAAGATATGTTTGCATTCTTTTAATTGTGAGACGGAACTATCATCTCTGTCTTGTCATGGAGCACAGTTTAAACTTTTGAAAAAGAGACAAATGTTTGTTTGCAGTGTTTGAATAACGTTCCTGTCTCTCTACAACCTCCTGTGTTTCTGCGCAAATCTGTGACCCAAGCATGACAATATAAAAATAACCATATAAATATATGGTTTCTACTTCGCGGATTTTCTTATTTCGCGGGTGGCTCTGGAACGCAACCCCCGCGATGGAGGAGGGATTACTGTAATAGCATATTTGCATATTCTTCTTGAGTTCATGTCAGTTTGCTGTACAGATTCCAGATTAATTTCATAGTACAGAGATGCACATCAGTAATGTACAGAGGCTATAGTGACTGCACAAAACCACATACATGACATTATTTCTTCTTAAACAGAGACACTTCCTCCACTCTTAAAAAGTATAAATACACCCTTTTCTTTTTCAGTATAGCATTCCAGAATGAAAAAACAGGATTAAAGCATTCTTCACCTGTGAATTAGCATAGTTATAATCTTTGTGCAATTTATTTAAATTGTGTTAATGAAATGATTATACCGTACAGCATATATTGTGTGATAATTCTTATAATACTAACACATATAGAAATAGGTTACTTCAGCTGTGCGCAACCTGCGGCCGTACGGCCGCATGCGGCCGTGGGCAAGGACTTTGGCGGCCGTGGACGTGTATATTAAAGTGTACGTAATGGCGGCCGTGCAGGTGTAGGGTCTCTGGACTCCAGCGAGTAAGGGGTCTCAACGCCGCGGAATCTTTGTCGGCCGGGTCGGTATGGTGACGCCGAAAGCCGATTTGCTTACTTGAATATTAAGTTCGGTTGAAATGGGCTGACACCCAGGAGTACATGTGAAGTCACGTGACTAGCGGCTAGCCAATATGGAACTGAGAAGGAAATGGGAGTGTACGCCTGTACGGCCTTGTGGCTAAGTCCATACACTGCCTATCGCCATTAGCAAACGGTCATCATATGTGCGAAGCAGCGTTTTCCAGAATGAAATATCTGAAAAACAAGTACCGAACCCGATTGGTAGACAGCAATCTAGAGTCTGGAATACGGCTAATGGTCTCCAGCGAGTCCCCTGACTTTGCAAGTCTGTCTGCAAACATGCAAGAGCAAGGAAACCATTAATGGCGATGTTTTCCAAACTTCCTGAAACAATTGCTGTAAAGGTTTTTTGTCCTATATGACGTTTCATAGACATTTTTTTACATATGTAGACCAGTAAATTGAATATTGTCAGATATATCATACTCTGTTTTAATGTGTAATCTGTAAATTTTTACATAAATCATAAAACATTATTAAGTTTACTTGGACTTACTGGCGGCCGTTATTAAAGTAAAAAGTCTGTAGTGCGGCCGTTATTAAAGTAAAAAGTCTGTAGTGCGGCCGTCAATAGCGGAAAGGTTGCGCATGCCTGGGTTACTTTAATGCTCAGTAAAACAGAGCAATTTTAAACTAATTTACATGAAAGAGTTATAACAATATATAGTGTATTAATTAATATGGTTAAGACATGGCTGTTTGACAATGAAGGAGAGGAAAGCAAAAACTCATTCAGCAACATTCCTGGAGAAAGTAAACCTCTTGGGGGTCCATATCCATTTAGTATTCAAAGTCATATTTATATTGATAGAAGTGTGGAATAATAAAATAATGATTTTTTTATTTTTATGAAATCTCTCAAAGGAACACTGCAGTGTAGAGGAGTTAGCTGGATTGCTATGAGACAGAATGTTCAACAATAAAATAAACTATTCTTTTGACCACTATTTTAACCCATTTAGGTACTAGACATTTTTTGGCTTCTGCCAGGAGAAAGGCTGATAAGGTCCCTTGTTTCCACTGATTTTCTAGTATGAAGAGGTAATGCTACCAGTTAAGTTTTGAATACTTTAATAACACAGATCTTATAGTTACAAAAAGTGTCACCCCACACTGGCATTTCTGACCCCACAACTGTTAGATGTGGGACACACAGGTGCCTCACTGCTTCTGACCCGTTCAACCCTCAGTATGTGGTTTCATTGACCCACTCAAGTGAATTTACACCTTACCCAATTTACACTGTTACCCAATATATATAGAGTCTGTGCGTCTGAATCACATACTTGGCCTGCTCTGACTGGACTGTACTTGTGTGACCTGTTTTATGCAAAATGTGTTACATTTATATGTATATGTGTATTTTTTTTGTACTGTGATTACCTGAATACTGGCAGTAATGGTATACCTTCAGTTCAGTTGTTTTGGCCTGCACCAGGGAGCGATTGGCATATTCACCTTTACCTAACTGAACCAGACTAGGTGACAAATTACTACAGAGTTTGAAATAAGTGCTCCAAATGAACTAGATTCAAAAATACCTTCAAAAGATTCAAGAGTTTTTTAGTCACAGAGGTTGTAAATGTAGACTATCTTAAAGAATAAGAAAAAAGTAAAACTCACAATCACAAGATGATGGGTCAAAATTATAAGATATATTTTAAATTTGTTTTTAATTTTTCAGTATAAAACACATCTCTAATAATCACTTAACTATTAGAATAAGAAAAAAATCCATCATCCTTTTTTCCTCTTTTTGTTGTGCTACTGTATTTGGTATTGTTACTTTCAATAGGTTTATATAACAAAAGTAGATTTTGTAAGGTATCCAGATTATAGGAAGTATCCTGAATAATTAGTGTGTCATTTTCTTTCAGATTATGGTGCCAGGAAGACAAAACAACATCCTTCTTCAGCCACTGCTCTCTGACACTGAGTACAAAATTACAGTCATTCCAGTCTATTCAGATGGAGATGGACTTAGCAGCTCTTCCACTGGAAGAACCTGTAAGTATTGACAAATATTAGCTTTTATAGTATTCATGGTATTGCGGAGTCTGAAGTATCCTTATGCTCACATTATGCATTTGTGTAAGTTATTTGTTAAAATATGCGCATAAAAATATTTCTTTATTGAAATATAATAGTTTTACTAATTTTGAAATAGTTGATAAATGCGTAATCTTAAAATGCACAATGTAATAACTAAAGCATCGACCAATTTTAAATTATAAACGATAAAACTACTTTCAAATCTGGGAAGTAAATGACACAATTTAACACATTAATGTTTGACTTAGAGGCAACAGATTATAAAAATGCAGATTATAAATAAGTTTTCAAAAATTAAAGTGTATAGTACAAGGGATGAAGGTGATTGGCTGTCTAAAATTTATTCCCACTTATCTAAACACAAAGAGAATATGTAACATAAAATAAAAATAGACTTATGCATTTATCTCCCTTTCTAGTTATTGGCTGATTAGGTTGATTACTTTTATTTTTACTTAACCTTCTTATGTATCCAGATTATGTCTTTCATGTTTTATGTTAAATGTATGAGGGAGAAGAAAGAGGAAACAGATTTTGTTGGAGGACAGAGCAAGAAGCAATTACTTTTTTTTTGGAAGATTGAAGGCAGATAGCATTTTATAGGAGGCAGAAAGGAGAGAGTTTTGTGAGTTATGAAAACATGGCTATAATTTGGCAAGTAAAGGAACCAAATGACATGCAGTAGCACCCAGGGAACACAATACCTTTGAAGCACCTTCTATAAACATAAGGGACTTACAGATGCCTGTGATCACTCAAATATTTATGTAAATACAAAGTTGTTTCACAATTCCTTGAATAGTTTGATCCACATCTAAGTTAACCTTTTTGCAAAAAATCAACTCTGGATATAATCAAATAGAAAATTTGATACATAATACTTTTCCATTCACCACAATAAAAAAACAATTCATTTTTATTTTGCATAAGTCAAATTGATGAGCCCAAATTTAATAACATGCATGTCATCAGCGTAGTGCTATACTTTTTGTTAAAGTGTGCTGTTACTAATCCTGATACAGCTGACTGTTTAAAACTGAACAGCAATATATAAAGAAAATTAAAGTAGGTTTTCAAAAGTTGAATTATATGATAATTTTATAAAACACTAGCTGTCCCGCCCGCATAGTGATGAAACAGGACAAACTTTAAAAATCAATAAATAAACAGGTATCACTAGCTAAGCGGAGGCAAGGTATGCTCCAACATGTTACGAGAGGTGACTCAAACGAAGGCTGGCGTATAAGAGAGGAGGCCCCCACCTGGCTCCCCACTCCTGACATCACACTTCCCCCTTCCCTCAGCCCACAGCCTCTGTCTCGGATTACCGCGAATAAATCGCTCCTGTAAGCAAACTATGATACATAGCGCAATGAGAGAAGTCGCAAAATCAACCGGAACATTCAAGCAAATTATAGAGAAAAACCTGAACTAAATCTGTTAAGTAGTTCTCTCATGAAAAGCAGACAGACAGACGTTGGATTTAATATATATAGAGATAACTGCAGTTCACTTTAGAGCTATGTTTAAGCAGTACATTAGAAATACTTGCATGTTTTCCATGATCTAGTAAAAGTAGTATAACAGCAGAAAAAATAAAAACAGACAAAAAAATGAAAGCAACACCAGAAGATATACAGTATGTAAGAACAGATTTCATTTAGCTCACATAGTAGTCGGCATGAGCCACTATTGAGTAGCCTTATTAAATGATTACAAAACAGTTCCAGAATCCACTGCTAATGGTCCTGTACCAGTAGCATACTATTTGCCAGCAAGTGGCTGTGCAGGAGGTTGAGTTCTTTATTAACATTGTTTTCCTTTATGGGAATCTGTATTGTTGTCTGCATATTGATCTGGCAAAATTTTACACCAGATGCCCTTCCTGACATAACCCTCCCCATTTATCTGGGCTTGGGACCAGCACGAAGAAACACACTAGTTTGTGCATCCCCCGTGGCAGGGAAATTTCAAATGGATAAATGGAAAATGTTTTCCGAAATTTTTGCAAATTTGTTAAAAATCAAAAACTGAAATACCCAGACTAATCTGACCCTTTGCTATGGCACTCAAAATTTTAGTCAAGTGCATGCTTTTTGCTTTAATTATCCCTGAGATGTTTCTAGAACTTGACTGCAGTCTACCGCTGGATGAATTTAATTAATTGGACATAGTTTAGAATGGCATACATTAGAACATTAGTACAATTTAGACAAAAACTGGCCATTCAGCACAAAAAGGCTTGCAAGTCCTATTCACTTAATTGTTGCAAAACAACATCAAGTCTAGTTTTGAAAGTCCTTAAAGTCTTACTATCTATCACACTACTTGGTAGCTTATTCCATTTGTCTGTGGTTCTCTATGTAAAGAAAAACTTCCTTATGTTTGTGTGAAATTTACCCTCAAATTTCTAACTACTGTATGTTCCTGTGTTCTTGATGAACTCATTTTAAAATAAGTCTCAATCCACTGTACTAATTCCCTTTGTAATTTTAAACATTTCAATCATGTTTCCTCTTAATCTTCTTTGTCTTAAACTGCTCTTTTAATCTTTCCTCATAATTCATACTCTGTAGCCCTGGAATCAGTGACTTTTTCCATTGCTGCTATGTCATTTTTGTAGCCTGGAGACCAAACCTGTACTCCAGATGAGGCCTTACCAATAAGTTATAAAGTCTGAGTATACCTTCTTTGGACTTGTACTCTACACATCATGTTATATAACCTAAAACATTCTGTTAGCCGTCTCAATGGCTTCTGAACCCTTTCTGGCATTTGATAGTGTCAAGACAACTATGATTCTTAAACCCTTCTCATAACGGGCACTTTTGATTTTTAGACCTTCCATTGTGTATTCAAATCTCACATTTTTACTTCCTACGTGTAATACTTCACATGTATTTACATTAAATTTCATCTGCTGCAAATCTGGCCAAGCCTGAATGCTGTCCATGTTCCTCTGCAATGATTCAACAGACTCTAGATCAGGGGTAGGCAACGTCGGTCCTGGAGTGCCACAGTATGTGCAGGTTTTTGTTCCAACCCAGTTCCTTAACGAGAACTCAATTATTGCTGATGAAGCAAATATTGCTTAAGTGACATTTTAATGCTTCATTTTAGTGGTCTCGCTTGTTAAGGTTCTCCAACCTTAATTGCTTATTTCAATCTTAAACTGCTGCATTCAGTGTTTTAATTGCTCCTTATTAGCAATAAGATGTAAAAGACAAAGCAGCCAGCAGTTCTCCAGCTAGCTTTTTTCCAATTACATCTGTGTGTGTTCATCATGCACGGTTTGATTTAATAAAACACTTAATAGAAAAATGTGACAGACTGAAAATGATCTGTTTTAGGCTTCATATCATTTGGATGATATCCTTGGAAAGGAAAAAAATCTACGATATAAAAGCCTTACATTGCACAGACTAACAAGCCATAAAATTAAATAAGGTCTGAGATTGGCAATGATTGGTTTCTAATTAAGCAATTGGGTTGAATGAAAACCTGTAGCCACTGCGGCTCACCAGGACCGACATTGCCTACCCCTGTTTTACATCTTATTGCTAATAAGGAGCAATTAAAACACTGAATGCAGCAGTTTAAGATTGAAATAAGCAATTAAGGTTGGAGAACCTTAACAAGCGAGACCACTAAAATGAAGCATTAAAATGTCACTTAAGCAATATGTGCTTCATCAGCAATAATTGAGTTCTCGTTAAGGAACTGGGTTGGAACAAAAACCTGCACATACTGTGGCACTCCAGGACCGACGTTGCCTACCCCTGCTCTAGATGATCTGACAATCCACCTAATTTGGTATCATCTGCAAACTTATTCAGTTTATTTATATTCCTATCCAAATCATCTGTATAAATTTAAAATAGCAGCGGCCCTAGCAATGACCCATGTGGAACACCACTCTTAACATCAGCCAATTCTGATAGTGTTCCTCACACCATATCCCTCAGCATCCTGTGTCTGAGCCAATTTTACACCCGTCTGCAAACATCATCCTGAACTCCCACTTCTTTTAGTTTGATGCCCAACCTCTCATGTGGCACCTTATCAAATGCTTTCTTAAAGTCAAGATAAATAATATCATATTCTCCACTTTGTTCATATCCTTTAGTTGCTTCCTCATAGAATTCCAGTATGTCGGTAAAGGTTCAGTAAAACTCCTGTTTTTGCCATGCATTGCCCAAACTTTTGCTTAATAATTCTTTCATTTAATTAACCTGTGATGCATATTAAGCTTACTAGCCTACAGTTCCTTAGATCTGCCCAATCACCCTTTTTATACAGTGTAATGAGATAATATTTGCCATTTTCCAGTACTTCGGAATTTCCCCAGTGTACAGTGACTTCCTAAAAATATCTGTCAAAAGTTTAAATATGCACTTGCTACCCTACATAAGAAATTGAGGGTAAATATTATCTGGTTCTGGTTTATTTGTTTGATTGTCGTCTATTTAATCTAAGCAGTACTTCTTCAACAATTTCAAATTCACTCACTACCTCCTTGGTATTCCCTTTACACCTGGAGGTTGTCTGCTTCGTCAAATGTGAAGACCTCAGAAAAATGCAAGTTTAGACAATCTACTGTTTCACTGTGTGTATTTTTTAAACTCCTGTTTACTATTCCTGATGCATATCACCTCCTTCTTGACTGTTCTTTTACTACTAAAATACTGAAACAATTTCTTTGGGTCCTCTTTTGCTTCATCTGCTAAATTCCTCTCTATTAATAAAGTATCTATCTATCTATCTATCTATCTATCTATCTATCTATCTATCTATCTATCTATCTATCTATCTATCTATCTATCTATCTATCTATCTATCTATCTATCTATCTATTTTTCTTAATGGTTGCCCTCAAGCTCTCATAACCACTACAATTCACATTAGAGTTATTAAGATTGTACACCTTATGCAGATGTTTTGTCCCTTGCAGTTTCTTTTTCAACTCTTTATTAACCCACTGCAGAGTCTATTTAAATTCCCTACGAATTTTAAGTATAGGTATGTATCTGTCCTTCATTATTTGTAAAATGTTTTAAAGCCTGTTCCACTGCTCCTAGATGGTCTCCACACTTTAAAGCATATCCTCCTTGGACTTTGCCACATTTGCTCAAATTTTGCCCTACCAAAGTTAAATTCTTTAAACAGTTTTAGTCTTTCCATCTGCACTCTTCCAAAACACTGGGAATTGTATGATATTATGGTCTCTTGACCTAGCGCTCCAGTCTCTTCTACACTCTCAATTCTATCCTGATTATTACAAAATAATAAATCTAGACAAAGTTCTCCCTAAGTTGGTGCTTTAAACATACTGTGATGAAAAAAATCATTCACTGATTACTTCTAAAAACTCCTATTCTTTTGAAGTTAATATGTGAGTAGTTCAAGTTCCCCTTCACCATAACCTCCCCCTGTAAACTTGCCTTTTTAATATTCTTAAAAAGATGTGCATTGAAATTACTATCTGCATTGGGCAGTCAAAAATACACTCCTACTATAAGGCCTCTTTCCCTAATGCTTTCCAGACAAGGCCAGTTGTCATCACTAAGATGGAGCTCATCGTCCAACTAATGAGGAGTTGCATTTAAATTCAGTTTGACAGAAACAGCAAACCCACCTCTTTTTCTGTTCTGTCTGTCCTTCCTAAAAATGCTTATCCCTCTGTGTTACATTCATCTCCATCCTTGCTATTTATCCAAATTTATCCTTGCTATAATATCATAATTATGGTCATGTACATACAACTTCAACTCATCTGTTTTATTTTTGAAATTCTAACGTTAAGGCAAGCTATTTTTAAATGTATTACTCATTTTACTTTTGCGTTTTAACTTTAGGTTAAAATTTACATTGCTATGCATTTTTGTTTTTATGCTATCGTTTGTTCCTTCATGTACAGTTCTTAACCCGGACTATCCTAATCTTCCTAACAACCCCACCCCCAGCCCCTCCTTCCCCAGTTTAAACAATTTTTGACTAACCTACCCATATTCCAGCCCAACACATTGGTGTCCCACAAGTTCAGATGTAACCCATTGTGATGGAGCAGGTCTTACCTGTTCCAAAATGAGTCCCAATGCTCCATGAACCTATAACCCTCTACCCTACACCAAGATTTGAGTCATGTATTAAGCCTTCTAATCTTCTCAGTCTTCCCTAGACTGCTGTGTGGCACAGGCAGAACTTTGGAGAAGACTACCTTGTTGGTTCTGCTGCTTAACCTGGCACCTCTTTAAATTTGGATTGCAGAAATGACAAATTGCTCTTATGTATGTCATTTGTTCCACCGTGGAGAATGACAACTGGATCCATACCATGTAAAACTCTCTGTTTCAGGAGTAAACCTGCACTTCTTCTTCTTCTTTCGGCTGCTTCCATTAAGGGTTACCACAGCAGATTATCTTGTTCCATATCTTCCTGTCCTCTACATCTTGCACTGTCACACCTATCACCTGCATGTTCTCTCTCACCACATCCATAAACCTTCTCTTAGGCCTTCCTCTTTTCCTCTTGCCTGGCAGCTCTATCTTTAATATCCTTTTCCCAATATACCCAGCATCTCTCCTCTGCACATGTCCAAACCAACGCAATCTTGCCTCACTAATTTTGTCTCCCAACCATCCAACCTGAGCCGACCATCTAATGTACTCATTTCTAATCCTGTCCATCCTCGTCACACCCAATGCAAATCTTAGCATCTTTAACTCTGCCACCTCCAGCTCTGTCCTGCTTTCTGGTCAGTGCCACCGTCTCCAACCCATATAACATAGCTGGTCTCACTGCCATTCTGTAGACCTTCCTTTTCACTCTTGGTGATAACTGTCTGTCACAAATTACTCCTGACACTCTCCTCTCCCTACACCACCCTACTTGCACTCTCTTTTTCACCTCTCTTCCACAATCCCCTTACTCTGTACTGTTGATCCCAAGTATTTAAACTCATCCACCTTTGCCAGCTCTGCTCCCTGCATCCTCACCATTCCTCTGACCTTCCTCTCATTCACACACATATATTCAATCTTGTTCCTACTGACATTCATTCCTCTCCTCTCTAGAGCATATCTCCACCTCTCCAGGGTCTCCTCAACCTGCTCCCTATTCTCGCTACAGATCACATTGTCATCAGCAAACATCATAGTCCAAGGGGACTCTTGTCTAATCTCATCCGTCAACCTGTCCATCACCATTGCAAATAAGAAAGGGGTCAGAGTCGATCCCTGGTGTAATCCCACCTCCATGTTGAATGCATCCGTCACTCCTACCGCAGACCTCACCACTGTCACACTTCCCTCGTACATATCCTGTACAACGCTTACATACTTCTCTAATACTCCCGACTTCCTCATACAATACCACAACTCCTCTCAAGGCACTCTGTCATATGCTTTCTCCAGGTCCACAAAAACACAATGTAACTCCTTCTGGCCTTCTCTTTACTTCTCTATCAACACCCTCAGAGCAAACATTGCATCTGAGATAGATAGATAGATAGATAGATAGATAGATAGATAGATAGATAGATAGATAGATAGATAGATAGATAGATAGATAGATAGATAGATAGATAGATAGATAGATAGATAGATAGATAGATAGATACTTTATTAATCCCAAAGTGAAATTCACATACTCCAGCAGCAGCATACTTATAAAGAAAATATTAAATTAAAGAGTGATAGCAATGACAGACAGACAGACAATAACTTTGAATAATGTTAACGTTTACCCCCACCCCCGGGTGGAATTGGAATTGGGTGGTGCTCTTTCTTGGCATGAATCCTTACTGCTGCTCACTAATCATCACCTCCCTTCTTAACTTAGCTTCCACTACTCTTTCCCATAACTTCATGCTGTGGCTCATTAGTTTGATCCCCCTGTAGTCACTACAGCTCGGCATATCCCCCTTATTCTTAAAAATCGGTACCAGTACACTTCTTCTTCACTCCTCAAGCATCTTCTCACTTTTCAAGATTGCATTAAACAATCTGGTTAAAAACTCCATGGCCATCTCTCCTAAACACCTCCATGCTTCCACACTTTACTTTCTGATTCTCTATCTACACATCATCCAACTTTCTCTTTCTCTCATTCTCTTCATTCATCAGCCTCTCAAAGTACTCTTTCCATCTTCTCAACACACCCTCCTCGCTTGTGAGTACTTTTCCATCTTTATCCTTTATCACCCTAACCTGCTGCACATTTTTCCCTTGTCTAGCCAATCAGTACAGGTCCTTTTCTCCCTCCATAGTGTCCAACCTCTCATACAACTCATCATACGCCTTTTCTTTAGTCTTCGCCACCTCTCTCCTTTACCTTACGCCTTATCTCCTTGTACTCTTGTCTACTTTCTGCATCTCTCTGACTATCCCACTTCTTTTTCTCCATCCTCTTCCGCTGTATACTCTCTTGTACTTCCCCATTCCTCCACCAGGTTTCCTTTTCCTCCGTACTCAGTTCAGATGATATGCCAAGCACCCTTCTTGCTGTCGCCCTTACTACTTCTGCTATAGTTGCTCAGCTCTCTAGTAACTCTTCATTGACACCCAGTGCCTGTCTTACCTCCTATCTAAACTTCACTTTATAGTCATCCTTTTTCAACTTCCACCATTTGATCTTTGGCTCTGCCCTCACTCTCCTCATTTTCTTGATCTCCAGCATCATCCTACAGACCACCATCCTATGCTGCCTAACTACAATTTTCCATGCCACCACTTTGCAGTCTTTAATCTCCTTCATATTGACTCTTCTGCATAAGATATAATCTACCTGTGTGCATCTTCCTTCACTCTTGTACGTCACCCTATGTTCCTCCCTCTTCTTAACACTAGAATTACCAAAGCTTACAAAAAAACTCGTAAATCCGGCCCACCTTAAATCTGCTCGCATCTCTCCATTCAGCGTCTTTTGTCTTGTAAATGTGTCGATTAGCCCAAGTAACAAGCACCCTGCTATCCCGTCCTCACACCGCCGCAAAAACAGCAAAAACCTCTCCCAGTACAAGTCTTGTTTATCAGAGTCAGGTACCTAGAGCTGTGTAGGCTAAAGAATATATTGTTATTTGGAACACATGCATTTCATGTGTGTTCCGTGTCTACAAAGATCTAAGTGTAGGATTACAGGAAATGCAACAAATGTTGAACACATACCTAAAAGACAAACTTTTTTCCTATTTTAGTACTAACATCAAAATTTTGACATGAAGTGTATAATGTGTGAAGACTGAAGTCCAAATATCAAATAAGCACTTTCACAAAAGGTACAAGTATAACAGAACAAATGCACTTTTATTCAAGACTATAACCGAAGAAAAAGAAATCGGGTTACTGTGGCTTGTTGTTGTGACTTGTTTGGTAATACAGCGGTAAGAAGTGCTGACTCATATTCAAAAGAGTCGCAGGTTTGAGTCTTCATGTGTCCCAAAATAAACGTTTTGAGTAATGAGCTGCTCTTATTGTTACTATTATACAATAAAAACATACATTTGATTTGAGTCTATAACAGCCGCTGTAAATGTATGGTACTTGTAAAGTTTTTTTTAAAGCATTTGTTTTATTCAGTTTTATTCTCTCAGTCGTGTTCATGCTCTCCCCAATCTGACACTGCTGTTTTCAAATAAAGCCGAGCTATAACAGAGGTGAACTCAAATCGGAGAAAGAGAATAGAAGCCCTCCCTGCAAGAAACGTCCACTCACATATAAGAACAACGCAGCTGCACCAGGCATAAAGGCGAAAGATGGCACCGTATCGATGCACAACAAGGTCCGGCGTCATCCTGCCAGTCAGTCTGCCCCATACCTGTCCTTCAAAGAAACAGCACAGCTTACAGAATTCGCCAATGTATCGTGCAAACTCCTGTTTGTGATTATGTTTTGTGATGGTCTTTACATAAGAAACATTTATATGTTACTTATATAAAAACCAGATCGAATGTTATTTACCTTGATTTATTTACTTATCTTCATACAGGGTAAAGTCACAAGTAGACTGCAGAGCTTCCTATGTTTGATTGACAAGGGCATGCTCACAAATTACATGTGTAATGCCACGAAAATTCCTTTACACACCTTCAATTTCCAGCTTCATAATCATTACTCTGTCTGACACTCTTTTCACTTCCAAAACACTCATGACATACTGTTCCTTCAGGATAACTCCTACCCCATTTCTCCTCCCATCCACACCATGATAGAACAATTTCAATCCACCTCTGATCCACCTGGCCTTACTCCCATTTCTATTTAATCTGTTGCACGCACTATATATCAACCTTCCTTCTCTCTATCATATCTGCTAACTCTCTCCCCTTACTAGTCATACTGCCAACATTCAAAGTTCCTACCCTCAGTTCCACTCCCTTTACCTTCCTCCTCTCCTCTTTCCTCAGGATACGTCTCCCTCATCTGCTCCTTCTTCGGCCAACAGTAGCCCAATTTCCGCCAGCATCTTGTTGGCTTACGGTACTGATGGTGGTCGTTGTTAACCTGGGATTTGACCGATCCGGTATGGAAATCTGTATTGTTGTCCATTTTTTGATCTGGCAAAATTTTATAGTGGATGCCCTTCATGACGTGCCTTCCCCATTTATCTGGGCTTGGGACCGGCACGAAGAAACACACTGGTTTGTGCATCCCCTGTGGCTGGATTAGTAACCCTGTACTTCAGTCCCCATAATGATTGAGTCCTCAACTATCACTACCTCTCTCTTTCTGGGGGCTGGTTTTGAGGTGGTGTTGTAGAGAGTAAAATCTCAAACCAATAATATCCAAAGCCAGGAAATCGTGCGGAGTCCAAAACCTTTCTGGTTTTAATTTAGATGTTTATTAAAGATAATTAACAGCCGTGCTCTGTCCCCAGAGAAAGCGGCTGTTCTTGAGCAAGAAGTCATTTTTATACATACAGTAGCTTAACATAGATAAGATACCTTGACATGCCTGCTATGCTTATGCACAACACCTAGTTGCATTTTGTCACCTTTATGAGATCGCCCTTCAGTCATGCCCACCTTATTGGGTTATGTCCATTCATGTTCATTATTGATTATGCCAATATCCAACACCTGTTTTGTATTTTGCAGTCTTTGTCCAGTGTGTTTTTCAACCACATCTCCATATTGCTAATCATCCACCCTGTCTTTGGCATCTGCTTCCAGGGTGTCATTTTACATTGTTGTAGTGATTACATATAAGACTCTGTGCATATCAGTGTATAACAGTGTTCAAACCATTACAATATACTTTAAAAATAATGTCTTATAAGGTACAGCATAGTAAAACAAGTGCTTAATTAACGCAAGTACTTAATCACATTATACATTCTAATTTCTGCGCAATACTGTTTTCAAATTATCCAGTGTGATTGTATATAAAAATATCCTGTATATATTAATATAGATATATTTCCGTAGTGGCCTGTTGAGGCTCCTCATGCCTGCCTGCCACCTCAGAATGTTCAGAGACACTGTCCAACTCCGCAAGGACCTGAAAACGGTTTGACACTTCCAATTCTGGGATTGATGCCCCTGGACAGTGTGCACCCTTTTCTTTGCTCCTTGTGACAGTGACCTACCTATCTCTACCTGTCTGGTCTGGAGTTGCCTCCGGCACCACCTTCAGCTAGGTCTGCCAATTTTCTACTACAATGCAGGCCAGCCACCCCTCCTCCATTTCAATGACCCTGAGCTTGAGGTGGTGGATCAGCTGGCATCTCCTTCAGATATAACCCTCATAGAAGACTGTCTCCTCCAAGCTGTCCTTTAAAAAGTCCACCATCCAAGGCTAGCATTGTGCTGGATTAAAAATTGACTTTACTAAAACTGCTAAACCAGTTTTTTTTTATTATTAAATTTAAGTGCTTTAATTTTAAATGGTAAAACTAAAAAATTAAGTCAAAATATTAGATCAAGAAACTGCTACAGTTACTGTATTTTGCTGTTAATGGCCCTTTAAGCTCTTGTAATATTCTTCCCTTTGACTTCCCGCTGTTTGTGTTTCTATAGGGTTACATTTATTTTTCTCTGTTTGTTTTCCTAACTTCGTGCCCCTCATATTTTTTACTTTAAAGTAATCCACTCATACCATTTACATTCTATTGTATTAATGAACCCTTACACTGTTGCCCTTTTAATTGGTTTATTTTCCTGACCATTAGGATCTCTTCAGTTTAGTAAAAAAAAATTCTGCACACTTTTTTCTTCTTACTAAGAAAAACTGACTTACTGAATAGCCGCTGCTAGATCATTTACAATTGTCTTGTCTGCTAAGACCTCCTCTTTTTGTCTGATCAGAAACTTAACACTAGCTGCTTGCCTATGTAAAGCGGATCCCTTCTTGTATTGAAGTCAGCCACCTAAAGTCATGTGAAAAAGAAAGTACACCTTCTTTCAATTCTATGGTTTTATGTTTCAGCACATAACAAAATATCATCTGGTCGTTACCAAGTCTTAAAATTAGGTAAATACAATGTCAGATCAACACATTACAATGACATATTACACATTGTCATTGTTTATTTAACAAAATCTAAGCCAAAATGCAGAAGTAGTGTGAGAAAAGTTAAGTACACCACGTCTATAAAAGCAGAAGTTTTGACAGTTTTCTGATCTGGAGCATTCAGGTGAGTGTTAACACAATGCCAAGGAGGAAAAACATCAGCAATGATCTCAGAGAAGCACTTGTTGCTGTATATCAATCTGGTAAGGGCTATAAGGCAATTTTCAAACAATCTGAAGTCCATCATTCTATACTGAGACTTTACTCCAGCCACCATAAAAAAAACTCACACTGTTCCAGTTTGGTACTGAGGTGGTGCCTGCTGCAGTTAGGTCCCAATTCAGGTGGTTCGTTGTGCGGTGGGTACAGCAGTGCACTATCAGGCATGCTCCCAACCTTACCTGTACATGAAATTAATGCTTTCTTACTTATGAACTTGTGTGCCCTCGCTTTTTTACTAGCATTAATACTTGACTGTACGAGTACTATATGGTGCTCTATCCAATTATTTTTTCCATTAAGGAATCGCTGTTACTGTTACTTTTAAGTATTTGTTGTTGCAACGCTGGTTATTTACTTACAGAGACGCCAGTGTCAGCTACTGCTGCTTACTGCCCTGCCTTGCCGATGCTAGTTTGGGTGCAAATAACAAGAATAAGTGCATGTATAAGTAACTTTTCCAAATTCTCCCCCAAACACAGCTGCTTTTGCTCCTGTGCAGATGTAAAAAGGAAAAAAATCCCCATCTAAAGGAAAAAAAAAAAGCTTTAAAAACGCACTCATGACTCCTCAGAGGCAACCAAAAGCAAAGTTTTTAGGAGACAAATGCACATTTTAATTAACTCTCACACTTCAGAACACAAAACTCTCAGCAGCTTCTCTTTCGTTCGCAGGGTTGACACCAGCACATCTGTGTATGTAAGGTCCAACAATTCAAACTGCACTTCAGGAGAAAAATAGTCAAATTGTAACATGGAATAGATCAGGGCAAGGGCATCAACCATTTCTGCTGTTCCCAGAAGTACAGAGGTCTCAATAATTGTCAAATACAGGAAGTTTGGAACCACTAGGTGTCTTCCTAGAGCCCAATTGTCAGTCTAACAAGAAAACCTGTTGGACATCCAACCATCTCAGCAGCACTCCACCAATCAGGTGTTTAAGGTAGAATGACCTACTCTCACTTGGAGTTTGCCAGATTGCATTTAGTGGACTCTGAGAGCACAAGGGAAAACAATTCTCTGTTGTGATGACACAAAAAATGAGCTCTTTGGCAAAACTCCAAGTTTTGTGTCTGGTGAAGACCATTCACTTCTCATCACCTGTCTAACACCATCCCTACAGTGAAGCGTTGTGGTGGCTGCATCAGTCTATGGGTGTGCTTCTCAGCCGCAGGTACAGGAAGACTGGTCAGATTTGAGGGAAGTATGAATGCAGCCAAATACAGAGAAGTCCTTGAAGAAAATTTGGTCCATTGTGCATGTGACCTCAGACTGGGGCATGACAATTTATTTTTGCATTTTGCCTTGAGAGTTGTCGTAGAGCCTGCACTTGGTGAAGAGTGCTGTGCAAGAACAAAATAGTTTACAGTATTTTATTTCTGAGGTGGCAATGATAGATTAGCTGTCTAGCTCTGTGAAGATGTTTACTTGTGTTCTGTTTTGTTTTGTTGTATTTATTTTTGACACCTATTGCATGCCCAACATACCTGGAAGGGAGTGTCCCTCTGAATTGCCTTTCCCAAGATTTCTTCAATATTTTGTCTCTCCTTTTTTGTGCCAGGGCTGGGTGGACTGTCAGAAAACATAGCATTTTAAAGCCAGTTGAGGCATTCATTATGTGATTTTAGGCTATACAAGAAATAAATTGTTGTTGACAATCACCCAAAGCATACAGCCAGAATGGCGTCAGAACAAATACCTGATGTTCTTGAGTGGCACAGTCAAATACCAGACTTAAACACCATTGAATATCTTTGGAGAAATCTAAAGATTACATACACTTTCCGTCTGATCTAAAAGAGGTTCAGAAGATCTGGCAGGAAGAATGGTATAAACTGCTCAAAATCAGGTGTTCAAAGCTTATAGAGATTTACCCAAGAAAAGCTACAGTTGCTGCCACGGAGGCTTCTATAAAGTATTGATTTAAGGGTCTGAATACTTGTATTTGTATTAATGAGAGATTTCAGTTTTTGATTTTTAACAAATTTGTAAAGCTCTCTGAAAACTAGTTTTCAATTTTTCAATGTGGGTTATTAATTTGTAAATTGATGAACCAAAAAGGCAGATTGTTCTTTTAAAATTAAATCTACAATAAATTGTACAGAATGGAAAGGTGTATGAACTCTTTTAAAATCCACTGTATATATACTAAATACTAATCCCTAATTGAAGAAAGATTATACTCAATTGCCAGGAACAAACAACGTAACTAGTGATGTGACTCATAAGGTTATTATAGGCCATGTGCAAAATGACATTAATGACAATATTTTCACATCACTTTGCATGTCAAGTAATCTGTTTGCGTAGAAGAGAAGTCTGCTTCCTACCGAACTGTAAAGTAAATTAGATTGGGTTGACTGAAAGATGTTTTGCTTTTTATGATTAAATACTGAATGGTTTTATATTAATCCAGAGATCTTAAAAACCTGCTCAGGTCACAGCATACTTTCAGGTCATTCTCTCAACTGGTAGAAAGAAACAGTACAAATTTGGAGAATGCACACACAATAAAACAAAAAGAAAAGCATGAAAATCGTCACCATAAAAATCACTTTGGACTTCATATGTTATTTTGTGTGCCCAGCTGACGGAAATGTGTTGTTTTATCTTTCCCTAATAAAAAATGAACATGTTTTTTGCCCCATGGTCAGGCAATCCTGAATCCTATGATTGAAAACATAGGATTACACTTCAAATAAAAATATTTGCAAAGAATATACTATTTGCTGTGTGTCAAAAAATAATGTATTTTGTATTAGGGTATTTGTGGCTTTTAGAGGTAGGATGGTAGGGATACGTATAACTGCCAAGCTGATGGGCCTTGGCATTTATAGTATTGAGAAAAATACATGGCTTTTCTAGTGTTAGCAATAGCATTTTATCTACTGTATTTACATGGCAGTTTAGTTTTACATAATAATTGCAGAAAATCTACATAGTGTTCAAACACACAGGAAATGTGCCTACTTCAAAGTAATATTACGCATTCCTTAACAGTTTTCAGTTAATGAATGCAAACTAGTATAGCCTGAAAACAATGCTGTTATAATCAAGCCAGGTGTTAACTAGTAGGTCACAACTAAGATATGAACTCTTTTCTTGACAGTGCCATTATCAGCACCTAGGAACTTACGTGTCTCAGAGGAATGGTACAATCGTTTCCGCATTACATGGGATTCTTCACCTTCTCCCACAATGGGTTATAGAATTGTATACCAGCCAACTTCTGGTTTGTTCTTTTTACTTCTTATTCACATTCTATTTTTATTCTTTAGGCTTACTGAGTTTGTTTTTATTTATTTTTTGTTTGATTTCTGAAAATGTATTTAGGAGCTTTTTAATCTGTCACCGTAGTACTTTGAGTATGCTTAGAAGAGGACCAAGCTCTAAAAGAATTTAGATTTGCAAAAATAAAATTAGGTGTTCTGATTTTAAATGAACCTATTTCTTAAAAAACTGACAATGTTTCAACACTGTGTTTTATGAATTGTTCAAATTCACTTCACTGCTGAAAACTTGCTTATGCAACCATAGTAGTACAGTGTATATAGCACTGAAGACTCGCATACTTTATTTCTTACATCTGGGTTCTGTTCCTAGCTGCAGTGTATTCTGTGTGCTTTTTGTGTAGTTTTCATTCTGGGTGTCCAGTTTGAGAATCTTCAGATATGTACTGTCAGATTCAATGAAGTATGAGTATGTCTTGCAACAACAGTTGGTAGTTCATTTAGTGCTGAGGCTGCTTTGCACATTTTTGCTTTATTGTGATTCCTTTATAGAAGAAGCAGATTTAGAAAGTGGATGTATGTTTTATCAGAATTTAGCTTTAAGGATTGCACATATGATGGTAATTAACATTTAATTTAACTTTATTCATGTTAGGTTGTACATCATAAGAGTAAGCATGACTAATGTGTTCAGTTCTCTGTTTCTTGTTTTATCAAATCCTTACTGTATTGTCAAGAAGACAAACTACATAAATAAATTAAGAACATAACATCTGACTTATTTTCTTTTTTAGCTCCAGGTCCTGCTTTGGAGACATTTGTGGGTGATGACATAAATACTATGCTTATTCTTAATTTGTTAAGTGGCACTGAATATAGTGTTAAGGTGATTGCTTCATATACAACAGGCTCCAGTGATGCACTTATTGGAAAAGCAAAAACATGTAAGAATGAGCAGATTCTTAGCATCAGAATTTTTGTAAGTTTTAGAGCAAATTCTGTCTTGCTGTTTTTCAGCAATTATTGTGATTTGTGTGATGTTTATTCTTGTATAGCATTGCCCGTTTGACATTTATGTAGAATTAATAAATAGTGATATACATAGCATATAATGGAATGCCAATCAGTTTTCTCATTTTTTCCGTAAGGTTTATTTTCAAATATTTTTTATCAGTAGTCACTTTTTCTTAATTCTTTTACAGTGTATCTTGGTGTGACAAACCTCAATACATACCAGGTTCGCACAACAAGCATGTGTGTACAGTGGCAACCTCACCGTAATGCTAAGATGTACAGGGCTGTTATTGAAAACCAAACTGGTAAGTAGTTTATTATAAAAATTTCTGTCTGCTTCGTTAATACAGACCAAGTCCAAATATAATTCTGACTCCTTCACAATCTGTGTAGGTATTTTGTTGAAGTTTTTAAACTCCATGAATCAGTTGAACTATACAGAAAGTAGTAATAATGCCAAATACAATGAATGTGGTATAGTAGAAGATAAAATGTAAAGAATTGTGACAAATGGTTTTGCAATATTAAGCATCTGAAATGGGCTGAAGTCCTACATGTGCAGTTCTCAAGTAAGCTTCAACTCCTGACCTTCTAGTTTCAAGTTAAATATCCAATTATGATCATTACATTCAAACAAGTCAAATCAAGTTTTTGTATTTAATTATTTTCAACACAGTTAATCTAATTATGATAATGACTAATGTATACTAACATATTTACTAAGAATAGACTTTCTCAGGAAAAACAATTCTTAATAAGAAGTAACAGCCAGTAGTATATAAAACAATTGTTCACTTAAAATTAACAATTGAGAAACAGGGTTACTTACCAGAAATCCGCCGTTATAAAAGTCTGCTGCTGAAAATGACCAGACCTGTATAGCCACGTCCATTCCACTCGGGAAAGTGGTCTTCTTTTTTGGCAGTTGGAAAGCCAGCATGCTGGAAAGTTCAACCAGAAGAATATACAAATGGCCCCTCCCACACAGCACATGAACATTCTAAATATTAGGTTAACTGAAATAGGATGTTTATGTTTATTCCCTCCACCATAACTTACTTTGGTACAAACATTTTTTTTTACTTTGATTGAGATCTGAAACCAAATATTTCAAGCTACAAGACTAAATGACTAATCTTAAGTTGCTTGAAAGAGATAATTTATGTTGAATGAACAACATCAATGTTGTACTTTTTTCAGTGTACCATTACAAATGGTGCCCTGTCTTATACTATGTTATCTGGGTAGCGGAGCACGCCTCCTAAACAATAAAAGAAGGCTTTCCCTACCAATTAGTTTATCTCCTTCCACTCACGTTCTGTCATTCTCTATAACGCAAACACTCCTGCTTATTGTCTCATGACTCCCTTCTCAAAACTTCTCTCTGCCGCACCTTCCTTTTTCCTTTTTCTTCTGACTTCTCCTGTCACTCATTTTCTAAGAGGCGTGTCTGCCCCTCAGCACATCACCATCTGCCTGCACATCACAATATATTAACAATTAATATATTAACAGACTTTAAAAAGAAAATTACAGTACAGAAGAACATTAACATTAATACAGAATAACATTGCTGTCAGTGGTTTCCATTTTCGACATGTTTTTCAATTTTTTCAGCATCATACTATATATCATTCACTATTGTTCTTCCTACTATGTAAATTGAAGCAATATTTGAAGCACTTTCGCTGTTTTGTAAACATTTAATAATTTCAGTTTTTGGTGATAATTCCAACACCACACACTTATGTTTATTGGCCATAACAATGTATAGTAAATTATTTATAACAAAAGAGAAAAGCTGTGAAATGCTATTAAAACTGAAGGTTTGTAACTGACACTGTGATTCCAAAATGAGGCATTACATGTGGTGCTGGAGAGGAACACTGTGCTCTAGCACAGGGGAGTTGTTCCAATGTGCACAGCTCACACAGTATTTCATGCAGTCGTAGTACAGTAAAAGGTAGGTGCTGGCGTGCACATTTTTTTTTTAAGTCTGACAGTGAATTGAGTAACGAATAATCAAGGTTTTACTTTACTTTGAAATTATTTGTATATACTATATACAGTGGAACCTCGAGATACGATCACCTCTGTATACGAGAAATTCAAAATACGAGGAAAGTATGAGCGAAAAATTCAGATCTAAATACGAGCATTGGCTCACGTAACGAGCCACGAGCCAGGCTGTGGGTATAGCTCGCGGCTTAGCGAGGGGGCGTGGTAGCTGTAGCGAGCCGCAGGGCGATCTGCGGTGTCTGCGTTTCTCACCTAAGTGCACAGGTGGGAAACTGCCCACATCCATGATTTGTCCTGTGGCTGATGGGCTGGGCAGGGTTGCCACCCGTCCTTTAAAATACAGAATCATCCAGTATTTGAGAATGAAATTGCGCGTCCCGTTTTGAATCAATACGTATGCGTCCCTTATTTTTTTGTATTAAAAGTGGTAACCCTAGCAGCTGCC
This sequence comes from Erpetoichthys calabaricus, assembly GCF_900747795.2. Classification (NCBI taxonomy): domain Eukaryota; kingdom Metazoa; phylum Chordata; class Cladistia; order Polypteriformes; family Polypteridae; genus Erpetoichthys; species Erpetoichthys calabaricus. The sequence goes on from NC_041406.2 coordinate 134,171,742, forward strand.
ATGTCTTCCCCGCATATATAGAGAAGCGCGAGCCGGTTAAGGGGGAGAAGAAGTAAAAGAAAAGAGAGGAGAGGAGAGAGAACGGAGGTTGCAGGAGGAGGCAGGAATCCGCAGCAGTAGGAAGTCGGTGCAAGAGAGCGAGCGAGTACAGGCTCGCGTGTAGCTGAACAGGCGAGCCAAACAGCTGAAGCAGGACGGTGTAGAGAAGGTCAGCTGCATTAAGTGTCTCGCCTGTTGCAGAGCCCGCATGGGAGAAGCAGGTGAGACGCTAACAGAGAAGAAGCACCGGGGATTGTCATCTGTTTTTTGAAGACTGCTTCCTGTTGACGTTTTAACCTCGTGTTAAAGGATTGTTATTCTTATGTACTTTAAACCTCCACTTCACAACTGTTTTAAGGATTAAAGATTTATTGAATGCTCTACTGCACTTTGGACACCTGTTTTGATTCTTTTAATAATCAGTTATATTATTTACCAGTGTTATTTATTAAAGGTAGACTACAGTATATATAATTTATCAGTGTTATTTGTTAGGAAAATTGATTTTTATGTTAATATATTTGGGATGCGGAACGGATTAACTGGATTTCCATTATTTTCAATGGGGACGTTTGTTCTAGATACGAGAAATTCGCTATACAAGCTCAGTGCTGGAATGAATTAAACTCGTATCTAGAGGTTCCACTGTACTATCAATGTTATACAATTTCCCCATAATACACACAGTATTTAAAGAGAATAAAGTTTGAAAGACTATGTCACTTCTGAGAATCCATTCATTGTCCAAACCCTCTGTACCCTGAGTGCAGTCACAGGGAAGTGGGAACCTATCCCAGCAAGCATAGGGCTCAAGGCAGGATCAACCCTTGGACAGAGAACCAACCCATCACAGGGTGAACACACACATACAAGCACACATACACACACTAGTGGCAACTTAGTATTGCCAATCCACCTAACATCCTATATGTCTGTAGACTGTGGGAGGAAACTGGAGCACCCGGAACAATCCTGCTCGGACATGGGGACAATGTGCAACTCAATTCAGGGAGGACCTGGGATGTGAATCCCAACCTCCTTGGTTTGAGGCAATAGTACTGCCACTGTGCTGCCCGTTTCAAGGCATAGTTACATAATCAACTCTCATTTTAAAATAAATTCTTTGCAATATTTTACACATTTATTAGTTACCTAAATGTTCCAAATATCTTCCATCATTTAGAATGTATTGTAGTTGTAGAAAATTAGGTGTTACTGTTTACTAGAAAACAAGGGCTCTCTTCAGTTGCGAGAAGCAGATCATGGAATGTTCCATAGTTTACTGTCAAATAATGCAAAGAGTACGCGACACGTGATCTGCTTCTCGCAACTGAAGAGGGCCCCGTGGCAGATGTTTGCCGAATGGCAGACCAACCACATGCGTTACCTGGTAGGTAACCACTCATACAATCAGGTCGGGACTCAGACTACGAATGCAATGAATGTAATTACTCCGATCTACAGGCTGTCAAATAAACGAACTACACGCCGTGGTGCAGCGTAAAGGGGCTTTGTCTCTGACGCTGACGTCCGAGGTTCGATCCCTGCAAGGGGAGCAGTAGAGTGTGTACGCCTGATGAGCCCAAATAAGAGCGAAACACGTGTTGCGTACCCTTTGCATTATTTGACAGTAAACTATGCAATATATATATATATATATATATATATATATATATATATATATATATATATATATATATATCTATACATATTAATAAAAGGCAAAGCCCTCACTGACTCACTGACTGACTGACTGACTGACTGATTGACTGACTGACTGACTGACTCACTCATCACTAATTCTCGAACTTCCCGTGTAGGTGGAAGGCTGAAATTTGGCAGGCTCATTCCTTACAGGTTACTTACAAAAGTTAGGCAGGTTTCATTTCGAAATTCTACGCGTAATGGTCATAACTGGAACATATTTTTTGTCCATACACTGTAATGGAGGAGGCGGAGTCACGTATCGCGTCATCACGCCTCCTACGTAATCACGTGAACTAAAAACAAGGAAGAGATTTACAGCACGAGTCACACGCGGGAACGAAGGTAAATGACGTTAATTTTTGACTGTCTTTTAATACTGTGTAAGCATACATATTAACACATGAGCAATTAAACGTGTGCATTTACGGGGTGATTTCTCAGGCTTAAAAGCTCACCTTTTATCAAACGCGGGAACAAAGGTAACTGACGTTGTTCACTGTCTTTTAATACTGTGTAACCATACATATTAACACATGTGCAATTAAACGTGTGCATTTACGGGGTGATTTCTCAGGCTTAAAAGCTCGCCTTTTACTAAAAAGGTAAATGCAAAACTATTTTCAATCAGTTTATTGAAACGCTCCCGTTAAGGATTGCAATAACATATTCGCGAGATAAAAGAACGAAGTAGGGGGAAATGGAGGAAGAGCCGCAAACAGCGAAGAGCAAAAAATTAATTAAACAATTGAGAACGGAACGAGTGAAGCATACAAGCATGTTCATAAGGGAAACAAAGCACGGTGTAAAACGTAAGTTTAAATTAAGTTTATAGAAACGCTCCCGCTGCGGATTGCAATAACATATTCGCGAGATAAAAGTTTAATGAGAAGACACGAGGTATAAACGAACCACACGCTGTGGCGCAACGTTAGGGGCAACAGTTTCAACCATTCTATGATCTGCTTCTCGCAACTGAAAGACGGCACATGGCGGATGTTAGCCGACTTGCTGACCGCAACGTTAGGGGCTTCAACTCTGGCGCTGACGCCACATCTCAGTGCCAACACTTTGCAGACTCTACTTAAAAGACACGCCCTCCTCACTGGACAGTTAAAAAGACCAATCAAACTAACGATGACATCAAGTATTACCCAATCAAAAGTAGGAAAGGAGGCATCTTCATAAAATGCGTGTGGGATGATTTGCATGAGACGCTGCTTTAAAAAAAAATGATAAAAAAAATACGGGATAAATCCCGTCCAGTATTGATTCAAAACGGGACGCGCAATTTCATTCTCAAACGCGGCACGATTCCGTATTTTAAAGGACGGGTGGCAACCCTACAGTGCCAGGTAACCACCCATACAATCAGATTGTGATTCAGACTAGGAATGCAATGAATGTAATTACCCCGATCTACATACAAGGCGAAAGTCTTGCAACATTCAAAGATGATGGTTTGGGATAAGTACACCATACAACATAAAAGAGCTTATGAAGCCTTGAACCGAAAAAAGCAAGATCTCAGAGATCGTAAAAAAAAAAATAGGAGGTAATGTCGTTCTACTCGCTGTAGATTTTAGTCAAACATTACCAGTTATTCCACGAGGGAGACCAGCAGATGAACTCAACGCGTGTTTAAAATCCATGCTTCTCCCACGCTCGGTTATATGTCGCGTGTTCTCGGGTAGGTGCACCAAAAAATGTATACATTTAAGCATGTAATGGGCAAACAAAAAATGAGGTATACCCGAAGGCACTGCAGTAGTACTTAATGTAACTTTACTTCTTAAATGTTAATGTTTTACTGTTTAATAATTTATACGCTTCTTATATGTTGTTTAAATTCTTTTATCAAAATACCAGTGACAGCGCAATGCACAATAACATGGAGTGAATACACCATACGCATCCGCCCACGGCCGGATAAAAAGAGTAAAACAATCATCACCCATAAAGTGGATAGTAGACGTGACGTACTATATGTGTACCACATTTCAAGTGTATAGGTGAAACGGTTTGCGAGCTACAGGTGATTTAAAATCCTGGACAGACACACAAATTGCCACGGTAGCAAATTACAGAAGAAGATT